>NC_071280.1:215000-297500 GCF_023375685.1 Ictalurus furcatus
GTGCAGGCGCCTAGCGACCACTGGCCAATCACAGCGTCAATGGACTCGGTGGAGGCGTGTCGAGGGGCGTGTTTCATGTCACGGAGTATAGGAAAGAAAGACCGGTCTGTGTTATAATAACGCGCTGTACTGAGCGCCCACTAGCGGTCATACACTCTAACATCAGGCTGTGTGTGTGCGTGTGTGTGTGCGTGTGTGTGTGTTTTAAGATAAGATAAGATAAGATAATACTTTATTAATCCCCAGATGGAGAAATTAGGGTGTCACAGCAGCAGCCAAAAAAAAGAAAAGAAAGAAGAGTTAAAAGAGATAGTAAGCAGAACAATACAGGGATGTATAAATATGTATAGAAGTGCAAACTCTATATACATTATATATATATATATATATATATATATATATATATATATATATATATATATATATATATAGACACAAACACACACACACACACACATACATATGAGCAGTATATACAGCAAGCAACAATGTACAGTCATTGTACATACAATACAATACAAGTCATCAACATGTACATATCGCAGATGTACAATACTATATACATACTGCAGCTGTATGGTATGATCAGTGTGGACATATAACAAAAGCTTTGAAGCAGTGATGTTATTATATTATTATTATTATTATTATTATTATTGTTCTGCAGAGGGTTTATTGCTTTTTGGATGTGCGAGTCGACTGCGTTCACCTAAAAGAACCGACTCGTTCGCAAACGAAGCATCTCTCCTGCACGTGTCTGTACAGTACACACACACTGAGACAGTGCACTACACACAGTATTGAGTGAAGGCCTCAGCCCTACCTAGTGCACTTCACTACCTAGTGCACTTCATTTCGATTAGAGAGCAGGTTTGGTGTGTTCCAGTAAACGCGTTGTGAAAACAGACGCTGTGTCCTGCGCAGGCCGCCGTATTTACTCCCTGACGGCCGACTATTAGTGTTGTGCCGCTGCCGCTATATGTTGTGTTTAATTTTGATGAAGAATTAATGGAATAAACCTCGAAAGCAAGCTCAGGTGGGTTTTAAGCGTTTAACACTCAAAGTCCTGCATCTGTATTGGGTTAAATTTCACGCCCTAACCTCAAAGAAAATAAATAAAGACCAAAAACAGGTTCCTAGCTCGCTAGCTAACCCCTCCCCCCGCTAGCTCAATGCTAATATTCACAACTGTCATTAGTGGGAATATTTCTCTGTTTTAATTAAAATATTACAGTAAAAATAATTATATATATGGTATATTATAATAATCATACATATAAAACTTGTGATTTTAAATGTGTAGTATTTAAAATGTAGATCAGTTTTTAGTTCAGCTCTATTATTATTATTATTTATATTGTTATTATTATGTGCTGTTAAAGTTAAGCTCCCATCAGAAATGTGTTTATACTGTAAATTAGTGGTTGTGTCCAGCGATGACGTCACAGGGAAACACCTATTGTTATTCTGTGTGCCACTGAGTTTAGTGTGTGTGTGTGTGTGTGTGTGTGTGTGTGTGTGTGTGTGAGAGAGCAGGTATGAGTGATATCCGTCACGCCCTGCTGCGGCGAGACCCGCTGAGCGCCGCTAAAGAGGTGCTGTACCACCTGGACATCGCGTTAGGGAGCACTCTGCAGACCGGGCCGGGCCTGGACAAGAACACGGTGGACCTGGTGGAGGAGTTCATATTCCACGTCCCGAAAGACCGGAACACACAGCGCAAGGTGAGGAGAGAGAGACAGAAGAGGATGAGAAGAATCCAGATGTGAGCCGAGTAGCTGGAACTCCTATTAACACTCGTGTGTGTGTGTGTGTGTGTGTGTGTGTGTGTGTGTGTGTGTGTCAGAGGATGAGCTGTGTTCAGGAGCTGCAGCTGTTGGAGATCATGTGCAGTTATTTCCAGGAGCAGAGTAAGGACGCGGTGAGACAGGTGATCTTCTCGGCGCTCTTCAGTCTGCAGGGGAACAAAGCCGATGAGAACCGCATGGCCACGCTGGGCAAACTGGTGTCCATGGCCGTCGCCGTGTGCCGCGTGCCCATCCTGGAGTGTGCTGCCACCTGGCTGCAGGTGCGTCCTCCACCACCACCACCACGTTCTGTCTGCTGTAATGTCTCTAACAGTGCTGAGGCTCGGCCTCTCACGTCAGTGTGTAAGCTAAAATTCAAATAAAGAGGGGAAAAGGATTGCAGTTATTTACATAAGCAGCGATTAAGGGGGCCAGTCACTTTTTGGCCCCACCCCTTAGCAATCATGGGACCTTCAGCGCTCGTTTCCACGGAGATACGCTGAGCCGTGACGCAACAGAAAAGTGTAGCGTCAAATCCCAATCCCGAGATGATGCTGGGAGTCTAAGAGAGCGTGATTGGATGTGCTGTCTGGGTGGGAGGGGCATATTCTGTATCCCCTGTCAATCACAGCGACACTAGCCAATCATGAGGATCTGAGGAAGAGGGCACTTTGTTTATTGTAGTATGTGAAAACTGTGAGTGTGTACCATGTTAATTGCGCGTGTGTGTATGTGTGTTTAGCGGACTCACTCTGCGTGGTGTGTGCGGTTGGCGTTGGTGTTGGTGGATGATTACTGCACGTTGGTGCCAGGCTCCATCGCCACGCTGCAGAACGTCAGCTCGGCCAGTCCACGCTTCTGCTGCCAACTCATCACCGCCGTCACCGCCCTGTACGACTTCTCCTCAGGTACACACACACACCTGATTCCTTCTCTATAACAGCAGCTCTGACAGTAGTACAGCTGTAATTCAAATCACAGGTTTATATTAGTGTGTGTGTGTGTGTGTGTGTGTGTAGACGAGTTAACCCCGCCCCCCTCACTGTTGGACATGGTGGTTGGTTGGATCACAGAAGACCCCAGACTGCTCCTGTTGACCTTCATCAACACTCCCCTGAGCTCCAGTTTGCCGTTGGGGTGTTTGGAGGCCACGCCCCTCGCAGGTCTGCTCCGGTGGTGCGTGAAAGCGCCGCTCGCCTCTCAGCGAGCCCGAAAGTCGGCGGTGACCGGTGTGCAGCCAGAGCAGGAGAACGGGGCGGTGTGTGAGGAGCTGTACTCCAAACTGCACCTGAGTGTTCTTCAGGTGTTCCTCATGTTACAGGTGCTCTTCCTGCTCGTCTCACTAAGGCGTAAACGCATCTCCATGTTTAGATCACTGGGCAGTCAGGTGTGTTCAGGTTGTGCGTGTGATAGGGCTCGGTGTATCTCGAACGCTATTGGCTGTTGAGGGAACAGGAACCACGTCCACGTATGGAACGGTACTTTAATAGCAGGGTTTCCGGTTCTCGCAGGTCCACCTGACGGAGCAGAACCTGCTCGGGCGTCTCGCCGTGCTGCAGGTGGAGTCCGTGGCCGCTCTGGTAGAGGAAGTGAGCGCTTTGGTGGAGGAACTCAACCCGCTCCACGCCGCCAATCAAATCCAGCTGGCTCTGGATAGGCTGGCCCAGGCCCTGCAGGTTGCCATGGCAACAGGAGCGCTACTGTGTTCCAGAGGTGAGTGGGATGGACTCAGTGTTTGGTAGAATTTCCGATAAAGCGGCTTCATGTTTTTTTTTTCTTGTCGTCTTCTTCTTCAGAGGACCTGAGAACGCTGTGCTCCAGACTTCCTCATAACAAGTGAGTTCCAGCAGTAAAGAACATTTCTTTGATTTGATTAATTTTCTGTAACAGCAGCACAGGTGTGTGTTAATGCGTTTCTGTGGCGTAAGAGGAATAAAGCACTGCAGGATGTGCTGTTAGAGGAACATAATCAGTAACGCTGCTCCATCACGCCCCCTGGTGTCCGAGTCTCATCACTGATCTGGTGTGTTTTCTCCCAGTATGTTACAGCTGGTCATGTCCGGTCCGGTGGTTCCGCACGGAGCGGCGTTCCAGCCCAGCGTGTATCCCTACATCCACCCCGCCCGGCCCACTCCGCTCTCGCCCCACCCCTCCCACCCCGCCCTCTCTCCTTTGCCCGCCCACCCTGCCCTCACCACACACCACCAGTTAACCCCACACCCAGCACACTCGCCCCTCCCTCCTCCGCACGCCTTCCACCCCGCCTCCATGGCCTTCCAGTACCGCCCCATCCGCTGAGCTCGGCGCTCCGACTCCTCCCCCTCCCGAATAACGCCGGTCGGATTGTATACGCCAGCACGAGATCGGATTCCGTTATGAGATCAGATCCAGCGTGCAATCCGGATAAAAACCTCTTAATGTCGGCTGAATTTTTTTTTTTTCTTGTAGATGAACAGAATTTTTTTTTTTAAAAAAGAAAAGAAATTGTCCTCAATCTGTTCATTCATGTAAATATTTTCTCAGATGGGTTTAAGTCTTAAGGGTTGTTCCATCAGACTTTTGTTGCTTCATGTTTTCTTACGTGTCCAAGCTGACTGAAGTATCAGAATATCAGAATATGAATTTTGTATAAGAATTATATTTAATAATAAAAACCGTTTCCTGAGGTGTGTTTAGTACATTTACATTTGTGTTAAAACATCATTCAGAAAGACAGGTTATAATTCTGTTATACAAACTTCATAATCCCGCGCTCAGCTCCGTGTGAGATCAGATCTCTTCTTGTTTTAGTGTCAGGACTTTAACAGTTTTTAGACTTTTTCAGTCTGACGATTAAAAAAATAAATAAATACTGTCGAGTCCCAACTCCAGTAAAATCCCTGTGTGTTTAGTTTCTCATCACCGTACACCATTCTGAGAATTTAAAATAAAATAAATCTAAAAATGAAGTAAGGCGTGAAGTCTGAGTTTTATCACCTGAAGATTTAATTGTGGGGAAAAAATTAAAAAAGAATAAAAAAAGAACCGTCTTGACTTCCAATTCGATACAGATCTCATCGTTTCATCAATTTACTGTAAAATCGCTCGACCCCAGACTCCGCTCCTCTCCGTGTGCGTGGAAAGAAAAGAGGACATGATGTAATACGACGGATTTAACAGGAAGTCAGACAGTGATGATGTGGATTATTACAGTAACACACCCTCCTGAAAGCCACGCCTCCTGTGTTCAGGAGCGAGACGAGACCGAAACTTGACTGAGGATTAATTAAACACCAGCACCAGAGAGTCCCTACGTTTCCAGTAAGGTGACGTTTAGTAAAGTCTTGGAGCATCAGCGCAGGAGAACCCGGCGAGAACTCAGCTGAAGAAGAGTTCCTCACAAATCCGCTGTGTGTCGTCGGGGGACGTGACCTCGTGGCCGACGGTTCGGGGGTCGGTGTAGATCTCGTAATCGTTTCCTCCCTGAATAACAAACACGGAATTCATTCACACTGAACTTCCTTTCGAAGGGAATGTTTCTGTCCCACGTGTTAATCCACGTGTTAATCCACGTGGTGTGTGTGTGTGTGTTAATTACGCTCGAGTTGAGGAGACGCACCGGTTTGGTTTTATCACCAAAGAAGTGGATGGTCTGGTACACGTCCTTCTCTACGATTCCCAAACAGTAACGCTTATCCCAACCTTCTGGAAACACATCGAAGCTGATCTGTCCTCCTGTAACACACACACACACACACACACCCACACACACACACACACACACACACACACACACACGCTCTCTTTTGAGATTAAGAATGTTTACAACAAAGTCTGATGTTCTGATTGTGATCAGACTCTGATGTCAGGATTCAATTCAATTCAATAAGCTCCGCCCCCAGGATATGCTGACATCACACTCACCAATTAACAAACCAGACATGACTATTTATTTGTTTATTGATCATCAACAAATGTTACAAATCTACATCACACACACACAGAGCTCACCGATGGAGAAAGCCAGTCCTCTCCCCCTGAACTCTTCTTTCAGAACAGCCACAAATTTCTCTCGGATCTTTTCTTTCTGCAGGAGAAACGTTTTCAGAAAGAAACTGATCTGATCTCACAGCATGTAAAGGGTTCTCCACAGGCTTTAGGACATTCTCCTCTCCTAACAGGGTTCTAGATCGCCTTTTTCGTGTGTGTGTGTGTGTGTGAGAAGCGTTACCTTGTCCAGCTCGAAGAACTCGATTCTCTCCTGCTGACTGCAGCTCCGGCCGATAGGAGAGACGTTCAGCATCCCGTTCCTGAACTCGATGAACGTCCCTCTGTGATGAGAAAGTTCAGAACCCGTCACTGTGGCGTCCTCACGCCAACTCGCGGCGTTTTAAAACTGAAAAACGTAGCTTTCGCAATTTTTTGGGCTCCTTAATTAGACGTATGTTTATCATCCGAACTATCGGGTCACACCTCGGAGGAAAACACGCACGTGGTGGAGGACAGCGTGTGCTGGGACGGTGTGTGTGTGTGTGCGTGTGTTTAACGCTATGCTTTATTCCTCTTACACCACGGCACTTTACTTACAGTTGAATAATACTCTCATTTTAATTCATTAAAGCGACACGTCATACTTTTTATCGGTCTATAGTACGAGCTGTCGTAATTGAATAAGTCAAACTCGTACTCGTTGGTATGATGCGGTGGTGTAAGAGGAATAAAGCACACGGGGACGTGCTGTTCGAGGAAAATAAAGCTGCTGTTTTTATTTTATTTGGTTAATCCCACTCACCTTTTCTTGGGCAGTTTGATCTTGGCCATGTAGTCTAAACAGAAGTTGATGAAATCCTGTAACACCTCCTCCCCGAGATACGCCTGGATGCTCTGATTAACCAAACGCACACAACTTCATCTACACGTGTGTTTTAGATTCAATCAGAGGTGTGTGTGTGTGTGTATGTGTGTGTGTGTGTGTACCTGTACAGAATGGAGCTGCCCGAATCTGTAGGCCACCAAACCGTTCTCAGCGAAAACATAATCCACTCGCTGGATTACTGCAGTGTTATACACATCATGATGTTAGAAAAATAAAACCTATACACGTTTTAAATCCTAACGGCTGCGTGAACATACGTCAGGGTGCAAATCAAACATTATTATTATTATTATTACCCCCTGAGCTTTACAGACTCGTCGTCTTTATCATCACTTCTAGTGAATATTATGTGTGAGAAATGTTCTGAAAGAAATCAATAAAGATATCGATCTCAGTGATGGTCTCTCGCACCATCTTCACCCAGCTGCTCTTTGATCTTATCCAGATCGGAACCTCCGACGACTCCGACTCGGACCCGCTGTCTCAGCTTGCTCAGGAACTCCTGCATGTGTGGAGTGGCTCTCTATCACACACACACACACATACACACACACACACACACACACATAAATAAACACCCATTAAAACTCAACCAAACACAGTATTATGGAAAATGAATGAAAAAAATCAGTGTGTGTTCACTGTCACTACATGTTCACTGTTGTGTATTAATTAATAGACATAAAAGACACTTTGTGACAGTGGAGTGTATAACACAACCATTAATTAAAGCAGCACTCGATGATCTGCTAATGTTGCGCTGCAGATTTAAAGCTCGTCATGAAGTCATTTACAGCTCCTCTACACTACTCGGAAACACTCAGTGAGGTGAATGTGTGGGGGACAGTGAACGCACCCTGCTGTAAAAGTCATTCATTCGGTTTATGACTCCAACACCGTGATGTCAAAACAGACCAAAAATAGATAAATAAATAAATATCACAGTAACTATACGAATCAACTGAAGCAGCTTTTATCTTGAGAGATAAATCCGAATTCACTTCAGAAACTGTAAAAGTGACATTCATTTTCACTCGTTAGTGAGTTAGCTAGCTGGCTAACGTCAACTCTTCATAAACACACACTCACTCACCTGCCGAGCTGCTGTTAAAGTTCCGTCCACATCAAACAGACAGAGTGTCTCCGTGTCCACACCTGAGCTAGTCATGTCTCAAATAAAATCCTGTAAAATAACTTCTTCTTCTTCTTATTATTATTGAAGCGAGCCGACACGGAGCTGCAGGAAGTGATGCAGGATCTGGACACGTCCACTGAACTGAACTCGCGCCGAGTCCTGAATCACACCCTACTCCCTACACTACCGCACTACATAGTGCGCTTCCTCTGCGACATCTAGTGCACTACGTGTTCAGCAGGGATTGGTTCAGGACTCAGCTCTGAAACCGGAAGCTTTAATGCTGCATCCAAGTCCATGAGTTAGTAAACGATTCACTCTTTTGAACGACTCGGTTTGGTATCGGTTCCCGAGTCGTTCGTTTTGTGTTCAGTTGCTCCTGTAAAGGCTTCACGATAAATCACTACATTTCCACACAGATTTTTACATTAAGCTATATGTTTATCTGTAAAGTTGTTATTTATTTATTTTCCACGAACTCTAAGCTGTATTTGTAGTTCCGCGTTTGCTGAATCGAATGAGTCACAAGTTCATGAGTTCATTCAATGTTTCAGTGTATATAGTAGTAATGAGTGTTAGATATGAACATTAAATGTGCTCGTACAAGCATATGTAAGGAATAAAACATAACGTGGTGTGCTGTTTTAGGAAAATAATCAACGACAGGATGGTGTGATGAAACCGAGGTACTCACACCGCCCCAGAGTTCATTATTATTTTTTATTTCCCAAATGTTTTATTTATTTTACACCACGGCAATTTGACAGTTTTTTTTTATTATCAATGACCAACACATTATACTTTTTAAAATCTGTTTATAGTTACATTTAAGTTTAATTTATTCTCTCTCTTTATACAAAACACTGGCACTTTAGACTCCTTCCATAAATCCATAAATGTTAAATAAACATCTACTTACTTGGGTTAATCAGCAGTAAAAACATCTCAGAGATTAAAGATGGGAAGGATAGTGAATACGGAGATGTTAGATGTAATTACAGAATAATAAAATACCGAGTAACAGATTATTACGTGGGAAAAAGATGAATGTGTAGATATAAAAGAAAAAAAAATTGTTTCAAAAGTGTTCAGACTGTTCTTCCGTTATATTAATGTATATATTACTAGATTAGTTTTGACTTGAGACTGATTTGTGGTGTTTTTTTAAACAGTAAAAAAGTATTATTTTATTATTTACATAATTCAGGTAGAAGGTAGAAGTTGTTGTTGTTGTTGTGAATGCTTGCGGTTTCCGCTAGGGGGCGGAAGTGGCGCAACACCGCTTCATTTCCGCAGCCGCAGTAGTAGTAGAAGAAGAAGCGCTGTAAACGGAGGGAGATTTGGTGAGTCGGTGATGTTTAATTCTCTTTTATTTGAAATTCTTTGCAGTAAATGTACATACTGTCTTATTTAGCTTGACTGCAGGTTATGAGATTGTTAACGCTAAGCTAAAGGGCTCTTTCTGTACTGTGTAGAGTTTATAAACACTTCTAGTTCTGTCCGCTGAGTTGTTTACTAACGCTGGGTTTGTCTACCGGGTTGTTACAAAGCCTCTAGAAGTTTATTAGAACGGAATTAAAGTAGTGCAGGAGCTTTCAGAATAAGTTTCTAAATGCATTCATTTGAAGGTGTTTCCCCAGAGTCGCGGAAATGCACCAGGCTCCATGTGCAGTGCTGTGTATACGGCCATTACAGGCCATGCATGTCTATTACAGGCCATAACTGTTTATCACTGTCCAGCACAGACCATTAGTGACCATTACAAATCATTACTGGCCATTATAAATCATTACTGTCTTTTACAGACCACTACAAACCATTACTGACCATTACAGGCCATGAATGTCTATTACAGGCCATAACTGTTTATCACTGCCCAGTATAGACTATTACAGACCAGTAATGTCTATTACTGACCATTACAAATCATTACTGACTATTACAAACCATTTCTGACCATTACAGACCATTACTGACCATAACTGTTTATCACTGTCCAGCACAGGCTATTACAGACCATTACTGACCATTACAAACCATTACTGACCATTGCAGACCATTACAGGCCATTAATGTTATTACAGACCATAACTGTTTATCACTGTCCAGCAGAGGCTATTACAGACCAGTAATGTCTATTACTGACCATTACTGACCATTACAAATCATTAATGTCTATTACAGACCATTACAAACCATTACTGTCTATTACAGACCATAACGGTTTATCACTGTCCAGCACAGACCATTATAGACCATTACAGACCATTACAAATCATTACTGGCCATTATAAATCATTACTGTCTTTTACAGACCACTACAAACCATTACTGACCATTACAAATCATTAATGTCTAATACAGACCATAACTGTTTATCACTGTCCAGCACAGACTATTACAGACCAGTAATGTTTATTACTGACCATTACAGACCATTACAAACCATTACTGATCATTACAAATCATTAATGTCTAATACAGACCATAACTGTTTATCACTGTCCAGCACAGACTATTACAGACCAGTAATGTTTATTACTGACCATTACAAACCATTACAAACCATTACTGACCATTACAAATCATTAATGTCTATTACAGACCATAACTGTTTATCACTGTCCAGCACAGACTATTACAGACCAGTAATGTCTATTACAGACCATTACTACAGACCATCACTGACACTTGCTGTATATATGGCTATGATTTTTTAGGTGAATAAATTTGAGCTTGTGTGCTTCATTATCACGGCACCTGACTTTCTGTTTTCCTGCATCATGTTTGTTTAACACAGATGTTGTCCCTCTCTCCGCAGTTCAATACGAGCTCCCAGTATTTTCTCCAAGATGGCTGATCTGGAGGACGACACCATGATCTTCTCCACGCTGAAATCTTTTAAGAGTTTAATCGCTCGTCCTGAGCGCTCTGTGCTGGAGCCTGAGCCCGCGTACGGCAGGAGCGACTTCCAGAAACTCTACACACAGAGAGTCGAGGTCCGTCACGGATGACTGCTGATTTCCTTCTCTCTTTTATGCTTACACATCACGGTGGCATCAACACTATATCCGGCTCTCGTACAGGCACAGTGCTCATATGAAGTTAATATGTTGAAATCATGTCCAGCGTTTAAATACTGCACAACTCTTTCACTTTAATTAGAGTGAAATAATATGACTCTAACTACAGTACAATATTACTGATGTTTATCAGTCTGTCATCTCACATCCAGAATAACATACGGTCACAGCATTACACTCACCCCCGTGCGATCGGTGTGAGACGTCTCATCTGCATTTCACCCCTTGATGTGTTCAGTTCTGACGAGTCAGATTTAAACTAAAGGCAGATATTAACACTGACCGAAACTAGCCGTTAACGCTGACTCTAAATTCATATTCACTTTGCTTGTTTGAGTGAGTTAAATCATTTAAGTGTGGAATTGACTCCAAAGCTTTGGAGTTGACTCTTAGTTTTCAGTGCATGGGATCAGGGAATCTGGAAATCGACTCTTGTTGTGTTTGACTCTTTTTGACAATAGGCTCTTGTTCTTTGACAAATCGACTCTTGCCGCGTACAACTCTCTTGGAGAACCGACCCTCGCTGTGTCCGACTCACTCTGAGAATCAACTCTTGTCGCATCCGGCTCTCTCTGAGAATCTCTCTGAGAATCGACTCTCTCTGAGAATCAAATCTCGCCGTGTCCGACTCTCTCTGAGAATCGACTCTTTCTGAGAATCGACTCTCTCTGAGAATCAACTTTCTCCGTGTCCGACTCTCTCTGAGAATCGACTCTCTCCGTGTCCGACTCTCTCTGAGAATCGACTCTCTCCGTGTCCGACTCTCTCTGAGAATCGACTCTCTCTGAGAATCGACTCTCTCTGAGAATCAACTCTCGCCGTGTCCGACTCTCTCCGTGTCCGACTCTCTCTGAGAATCGACTCTCGCCGTGTCCGACTCTCTCTTAGAATCGACTCTCACTGAGAATCAACTCTCGCCGTGTCCGACTCTCTCTGAGAATCAACTCTCTCCGTGTCCGACTCTCTCTGAGAATCTACTCTCTCCGTGTCCGACTCTCTCTGAGAATCAAATCTCTCCGTGTCCGACTCTCTCTGAGAATCAACTCTCTCCGTGTCCGACTCTCTCTGGGAATCGACTCTCTCCGTGTCCGACTCTCTCTGAGAATCGACTCTCTCTGAGAATCAACTCTCTCCGTGTCCGACTCTCTCTGGGAATCGACTCTCTCCGTGTCCGACTCTCTCTGGGAATCGACTCTCTCCGTGTCCGACTCTCTCTGGGAATCGACTCTCTCCGTGTCCGACTCTCTCTGGGAATCGACTCTCTCCGTGTCCGACTCTCCCTGGGAATCGACTCTCTCCGTGTGCGACTCTCTCGGAGGACCCGACCCTCGCCGCGTTGGCCGTGTTTTCTGTGTGTTAGCTCTCTCTTTCAGATGATTATAGACTGTTTTGCATGTGTAGATGGAGGAAGCAGCTGAACGAATCCACTCCAAGACCAACCTGCTGCAGCTCACTCAGGAGAAACAGCAGATGGAGCTGAGTCACAAGCGAGCGCGGATCGAGCTGGAGAAAGAGGCTCACAACAGCTCCAGGGATTTACAGGTCAGCACCACCTCCACTTTTTATAGCCGTTCTCCTCGTCCCGGCGATCTCTCGCTCGTCGTCCTGTTTATTATTTGCTGTGTTGTAAGAGGAATAAAACCTGCTGTAGGTTTCGTTCCTAGTTTCCTGTGTATTCCTAACTGAATGTAGACAGAACTTCATGTTTCACTTGTTCTCTTTTCCCCAGGTGGTTAAACGTACCTTATTTTCCTCTCGCCGTAGTTCACGCTTGCGTCTTTTCTTTTTTTAATGTATGGAAATTTACCGGAATGTCTATGTTTTCTAGATCAGTACGTCTTACATAAATCTGAGATTCTGTCTTCATCACAGAGACAGTTCGACCTGAACCAGGACCTGCTGACGAAGATCAGACGTCTGGAGGAAAAAGAGGAGAAAACCCTCCAAGCGCTGAACGAGCAGCTGGAAAAGAACAAATCCCTCAAGAGGACGGTGGAGGAGCTCCAGAAGCAAGCGTACGACAAGGACGGGAAATTCTCCGAGGCCAATCAGGTGCAGGGACGTCACGGCTGGGCTCGGATCGTTCTCGGTTTGTATTTTCATTGTTTGGAATGTTTTTGTTTTGTTTTGTTTGTAAGATGATGAGCGAACTGAAGGACGAGATCCGGACGCTGAACCAGAAGCTGCAGATCCAGGAGTCGAAGTTCTCCACCCAGAGTTTGGAGAAGCAGGCTTTAGAGGAGCAGCTGGAGATGCAGCAGAAGTAATGATCCGAGACGCGGCGTACGCTTTAACGTCGTCAGAGATTTTTTTTTTTTTAAGTTAAATGTCGTGTCTGGTTTTTATAGGAAATACCAGGAGGTGAATCAGAAGTACCAGAACCTGCAGACGTCCCAGATATCCAACACTGAGAGTGAAATCAAGATTAAGGTACCGAGCGTGCCGAGCTGCATCGGCTCAGATCGGACGTCCTCGTGGATCAGATGTTGCTTTCGGAGTGTTAGAATGCTATCTCTCTCTCTCTCTCTCTCTCTCTCTCTCTCTCTCTCTCTCTCTCTGTAGGAACTGAAGAGGCGTTTGGAGCTCCAGGAGCAGGACTCGATCATCGTGAAGAACATGAAGACCGAGGTGACCAGGCTTCCTGAACTGAAGAGAGAAATTAAACATCTGCAAGAGGAGAACTCTTATCTCAGGTGTCTGTATCCTCCTACACACACACACCGCTGATAAAACACACACCACTGATAAAACACACACACACTGTGGACAGGAATCCGTTTAATTAACGCTCGTGATACTGTGTTTTGTTGTTGTTGTTGTTTTGTTTATTTTTGGGAGGGGGGGCGAATACTTTTGGAAAGTAGGCTCTGTACACTGTTTTCACTGGTGTCTTTTCTTCCTCCAGAGAGACGCGGGAGAACAGCAGTCTACTGAAAGAGGAGACGGAGGGATTGAGGAGGAAGCTGGAGAGAATGGAGAAGGTTCTAGAAGAGAAACTGAAGCTAGAACTGGAGAAAGAGGTCTTGGACACACACACACACACACACACACACACACACACACACATGCTCACACACACACACACACACACATGCTCACACACACACACACACGCTCACACACACATGCTCACATACACTCACACACACACACACACACACACACACGCTCACACACACATGCTCACATACACACACACACACATACGCTCACACACACACACACACACACACACACTCTCTATTCCCTCTCTCTCTATTCCCCCTCTCTCTATTCCCCCTCTCTCTATTCCCTCTCTCTCTATTCCCTCTCTCTCTATTCCCCCTCTCTCTATTCCCTCTCTCTCTATTCCCTCTCTCTCTATTCCCTCTCTCTCTATTCCCCCTCTCTCTATTCCCCCTCTCTCTATTCCCTCTCTCTCTATTCCCTCTCTCTCTATTCCCCCTCTCTCTATTCCCTCTCTCTCTATTCCCTCTCTCTCTATTCCCTCTCTCTCTATTCCCCCTCTCTCTATTCCCTCTCTCTCTATTCCCTCTCTCTCTATTCCCTCTCTCTCTATTCCCTCTCTCTCTATTCCCTCTCTCTCTATTCCCCCTCTCTCTATTCCCCCTCTCTCTATTCCCTCTCTCTCTATTCCCTCTCTCTCTATTCCCCCTCTCTCTATTCCCTCTCTCTCTATTCCCTCTCTCTCTATTCCCCCTCTCTCTATTCCCCCTCTCTCTATTCCCTCTCTCTCTATTCCCCCTCTCTCTATTCCCTCTCTCTCTATTCCCTCTCTCTCTATTCCCCCTCTCTCTATTCCCTCTCTCTCTATTCCCTCTCTCTCTATTCCCTCTCTCTCTATTCCCCCTCTCTCTATTCCCCCTCTCTCTATTCCCTCTCTCTCTATTCCCTCTCTCTCTATTCCCCCTCTCTCTATTCCCTCTCTCTCTATTCCCTCTCTCTCTATTCCCTCTCTCTCTATTCCCCCTCTCTCTATTCCCTCTCTCTCTATTCCCTCTCTCTCTATTCCCCCTCTCTCTATTCCCTCTCTCTCTATTCCCTCTCTCTCTATTCCCCTCTCTCTATTCCCTCTCTCTCTATTCCCTCTCTCTCTATTCCCCCTCTCTCTATTCCCTCTCTCTCTATTCCCTCTCTCTCTATTCCCTCTCTCTCTATTCCCTCTCTCTCTATTCCCTCTCTCTCTATTCCCTCTCTCTCTATTCCCCTCTCTCTATTCCCCCTCTCTCTATTCCCTCTCTCTCTATTCCCTCTCTCTCTATTCCCCCTCTCTCTATTCCCTCTCTCTCTATTCCCCCTCTCTCTATTCCCCCTCTCTCTATTCCCTCTCTCTCTATTCCCCCTCTCTCTATTCCCTCTCTCTCTATTCCCTCTCTCTCTATTCCCCCTCTCTCTATTCCCCCTCTCTCTATTCCCTCTCTCTCTATTCCCTCTCTCTCTATTCCCCCTCTCTCTATTCCCTCTCTCTCTATTCCCTCTCTCTCTATTCCCCCTCTCTCTATTCCCCCTCTCTCTATTCCCTCTCTCTCTATTCCCCCTCTCTCTATTCCCTCTCTCTCTATTCCCTCTCTCTCTATTCCCCCTCTCTCTATTCCCTCTCTCTCTATTCCCTCTCTCTCTATTCCCTCTCTCTCTATTCCCCCTCTCTCTATTCCCCCTCTCTCTATTCCCTCTCTCTCTATTCCCCCTCTCTCTATTCCCTCTCTCTCTATTCCCTCTCTCTCTATTCCCTCTCTCTCTATTCCCTCTCTCTCTATTCCCCCTCTCTCTATTCCCTCTCTCTCTATTCCCTCTCTCTCTATTCCCCCTCTCTCTATTCCCTCTCTCTCTATTCCCTCTCTCTCTATTCCCCTCTCTCTATTCCCTCTCTCTCTATTCCCTCTCTCTCTATTCCCCCTCTCTCTATTCCCTCTCTCTCTATTCCCTCTCTCTCTATTCCCTCTCTCTCTATTCCCTCTCTCTCTATTCCCCCTCTCTCTATTCCCTCTCTCTCTATTCCCTCTCTCTCTATTCCCCTCTCTCTATTCCCCCTCTCTCTATTCCCTCTCTCTCTATTCCCTCTCTCTCTATTCCCCCTCTCTCTATTCCCTCTCTCTCTATTCCCCCTCTCTCTATTCCCTCTCTCTCTATTCCCTCTCTCTCTATTCCCCCTCTCTCTATTCCCTCTCTCTCTATTCCCTCTCTCTCTATTCCCCTCTCTCTATTCCCTCTCTCTCTATTCCCTCTCTCTCTATTCCCCCTCTCTCTATTCCCTCTCTCTCTATTCCCTCTCTCTCTATTCCCCCTCTCTCTATTCCCTCTCTCTCTATTCCCCCTCTCTCTATTCCCTCTCTCTCTATTCCCCCTCTCTCTATTCCCTCTCTCTCTATTCCCCCTCTCTCTATTCCCTCTCTCTCTATTCCCTCTCTCTCTATTCCCCCTCTCTCTATTCCCCTCTCTCTATTCCCCCTCTCTCTATTCCCTCTCTCTCTATTCCCTCTCTCTCTATTCCCCCTCTCTCTATTCCCCTCTCTCTTTATTCCCCCTCTCTCTATTCCCTCTCTCTCTATTCCCTCTCTCTCTATTCCCCTCTCTCTTTATTCCCCCTCTCTTCATTCCCCCTCTCTTTACTCCCCTCTCTCTATTCCCTCTCTTTCTATTCCCCCTCTCTCTATTCCCCTCTCTCTTCCCTCTCTCTCTCTCTTCCCTCTCTCTCTCTATTCCCTCTCTCTCTCTCTTCCCTCTCTCTCTATTCCCCTCTCTCTTCCCTCTCTCTCTCTCTTCCCTCTCTCTCTCTCTTCCCTCTCTCTCTCTATTCCCTCTCTCTCTCTCTTCCCTCTCTCTCTATTCCCCTCTCTCTTCCCTCTCTCTCTCTATTCCCTCTCTCTCTCTCTTCCCTCTCTCTCTCTTCCCTCTCTCTCTCTCTTCCCTCTCTCTCTCTCTTCCCTCTCTCTCTATTCCCCTCTCTCTTCCCTCTCTCTCTCTCTTCCCTCTCTCTCTCTCTTCCCTCTCTCTCTCTCTTCCCCCTCTCTCTCTCTTCCCTCTCTCTCTCTCTTCCCTCTCTCTCTCTCTTCCCTCTCTCTCTCTATTCCCTCTCTCTCTCTCTTCCCTCTCTCTCTATTCCCTCTCTCTCTATTCCCTCTCTCTCTATTCCCCCTCTCTCTATTCCCCTCTCTCTTTATTCCCCCTCTCTCTATTCCCTCTCTCTCTATTCCCTCTCTCTCTATTCCCCTCTCTCTCTATTCCCCTCTCTCTTTATTCCCCCTCTCTCTATTCCCTCTCTCTCTATTCCCTCTCTCTCTATTCCCCTCTCTCTTTATTCCCCCTCTCTTCATTCCCCCTCTCTCTATTCCCCTCTCTCTTTATTCCCCCTCTCTCTATTCCCTCTCTCTCTATTCCCTCTCTCTCTATTCCCCCTCTCTCTATTCCCCTCTCTCTTTATTCCCCCTCTCTCTATTCCCTCTCTCTCTATTCCCTCTCTCTCTATTCCCCTCTCTCTTTATTCCCCCTCTCTTCATTCCCCCTCTCTCTATTCCCTCTCTCTCTATTCCCTCTCTCTCTATTCCCTCTCTCTCTATTCCCCCTCTCTCTATTCCCTCTCTCTCTATTCCCTCTCTCTCTATTCCCTCTCTCTCTATTCCCCCTCTCTCTATTCCCCTCTCTCTTTATTCCCCCTCTCTCTTTATTCCCTCTCTCTCTATTCCCTCTCTCTCTATTCCCCCTCTCTCTATTCCCCTCTCTCTTTATTCCCCCTCTCTCTATTCCCTCTCTCTCTATTCCCTCTCTCTCTATTCCCCTCTCTCTTTATTCCCCCTCTCTTCATTCCCCCTCTCTTTACTCCCCTCTCTCTATTCCCTCTCTTTCTATTCCCCCTCTCTCTATTCCCCTCTCTCTTCCCTCTCTCTCTCTCTTCCCTCTCTCTCTCTATTCCCTCTCTCTCTCTCTCTTCCCTCTCTCTCTATTCCCCTCTCTCTTCCCTCTCTCTCTCTCTTCCCTCTCTCTCTCTCTTCCCTCTCTCTCTCTATTCCCTCTCTCTCTCTCTTCCCTCTCTCTCTATTCCCCTCTCTCTTCCCTCTCTCTCTCTATTCCCTCTCTCTCTCTCTTCCCTCTCTCTCTCTTCCCTCTCTCTCTCTCTTCCCCCTCTCTCTCTCTTCCCTCTCTCTCTCTCTTCCCTCTCTCTCTCTCTTCCCTCTCTCTCTCTCTTCCCCCTCTCTCTCTCTTCCCTCTCTCTCTATTCCCTCTCTCTATCCCCCTCTCTGGTTATGTGTAATAAATCACTGTGAACCCTGGGGTTCTAGTGTAATAATCCTTGTGAAGTGCAGTAGCGTGTACTCAGTGTCTTTTATCCGCTTCAGCAGAAATCATTCTTCTTCTTCTCACTCCCTTTATCAGAAAGTAGTTCAGGAGCTGCAGGCTTGGGAGAACCTCGGCCGGACCACGGGCCTGGACATCAGGTAAGGAGCGAAGAACAGGTGACGCGGTCTCCGTCTCGTTCCGCGTTCCGCTTCCATCATGAGTTGTTTGTGAATAAATAAATAAATCGATAAATAAGCGCTAACGTGCTTCTGTATTTTTAGGAGTTTAAAATCCGCGAGATCTTTAAGTTTAGTTGGGATTTTATTTAGTGATCCTGTGAACACGGGGACGTGTCCGGAGACGCCGGCCCGAGCTCCGCGTCCTGCTTCATCACCGATAACTCGTGGTGTTTTTAACCATAAAACGAAGCATTCGTTGCTAGCGTTCGCACCGCGGCTGTTCTCTGACCTGAAGAGACGCGGAGAAGGAAGCAGAGGGCGGACGTGGATCGGCGTTCTCCACGCGGTCCCCTCAGACACTACTGAAACGTTCCGCGCCGTGTATTTACACGGTTTACGCTCGATCTGCTCGGCCAACCCAAACCCGTCCCTCCTCAGAGCGTCTGTTCCAGTGAAGCGGTTTAGGACGCGTTCTCGTCTCCCCCGGAGCTGCTGTAGCGTAGCGCATAAAGTATTGATGTTCCAGACCTGAGTGCTCTCCACGTCCTCACTGACAGAGCTTTCACCTTATCAATGAGGAGCGCTCTTACACAACTGCCCACTTTCTGACCCTGTGTGTGTGTGTGTGTGTGTGTGTGTGTGAGAACAAATGTAGGTTTACTGAATAATACATTTCGATCACGTGAGCTCCGGGATGTTCGGCCCGTGAGAAACTAATCGGTCCTCAAGTCTGTCGGACCTCGCTACTTCTAACGATGAACATGGAAGAGAAATGAGGACGTGCGCATGAATTATTCACGTGTAGGAGTTTAGCGTTTCTTCCCGTTCCAGTGGGTCGTTATTCTCAGGAGTGAGAACTGCAAAGAGAATCCTGAGCAGGATGTAAAAATGTGTGTGTTTGTTTATTTATTTATTTATTTATTTATTTACCTTCCGTCGTTAATAGGGTATTTCTGGCCGTGTCGCACGTTTGTGCTCATGTCCACATCGACATTTCCCAGCTAAATGTAGCTATAAACGGATAAAAAATTGTGACGTGTGCTTCATTGATAATTCTAGGAAAATGATCAGCTTCAATAAAAAATCTCCGATAAGATGGGGATACGACGTGTCGAGTCATCACGGGAACGTTTGAAGCTGAGAATCTCAGACACGTTCGTATCCGCTGGAGTTTTTATAAACGTTCCCAAAGTAGGGATTAATAACGCTATAACGTCTACATTTCCAAAGAACTGTTAATAATCCTGACCACAAGAGGGCGCTCTGATCAAACTGAAAATCCAGCACCCCCCCGCCCCCTTTTCTGTTTGCACATCACGCTGGAGAAGATCCTGCATGTGTGACGTTTCTGATGTGAAGCTTTTCATCATTTCTGTTGTGTGTGTGTGTGTGTGTGTGTGTAATGATGTGGGATTAGTACGGTGATGTGTAAAATGCGGCTGTTTTGTCACACACTCTGCGCTACATTAAGCAGTGAAACACTGCATTCTGCTGAGATGTTTCTGTAATGACTTCACCTGTACTGTGTTCTCCGCCATGCTCTCTGACCTCCTCCATCCATCCTCCTCATCTCTATTTTCATTGGATCCATAACTATTCATTTCATTAATGGAGTCCTCAGAGCTTCTCTGATTTCTTTATCCTCTCCCTGTTCCCGCGATCTTCCAGAGATTATTAAAACTCGCTGTTTCAGCTCCGTAATCACTCTTCTTATTATTCTTCCCATTCTTCTTCTTGTTCATCATTCTTCTCATGATGATCATGGTGATATTTGGTGTTGAGTAACGGATCGTGGATCTTCATGGAGGTGCGATGGTGAGATGGAGTCTGAAGTCAGCGGCGTGAGCGTGATGACACCCCCCCCCCCCCCTCTTTTAGCCGGGTTTCAGGAAGTGTTTAAGATGCACGTCGGGAGATAATTTCATGGTGTCTGGTGCACGCTCCTGCCTCATTTTCTGTAATTACACTTGATGATGATTCACGGAAATAATCACGCAGTCTAGTTTAAAAACCCCAGTTCTGTCGCGTTAACGAGTCGAGCGGTGATGACATTAAAGCTGTAAGTTCATCAGAAAGTTTTATATCAACACCAACTACGGCTTTATTCTCCACAGCTTCAAACGCACCCAGTCATCAGATTTCGTTATTTTCACCGCAAGGCTTTGATCTGTTTAACCGTTTTATTACGGAGATATTAGATTAAAGGTTTTATTCATCAAAGAACACGTCATAATTAAGAACAGTCCTGTTACCGTTGTGGACCGTCTGAGAAACGTGCTCTCGTTATCGGTTAAAGCAGCCGTGACTGTCTTTCGCTGTCTGTCCGAGCTGCTGTTCCAGAGAATTCTGACCAATCAGAATCCAGCGTTTAGAGCACAGTGTAAATAGCTGTGTGTTCCACTCGTATCCTGCTATAAGGAGACCAGAAAATATCCGCTTAATCCGGGGTGGGCAATCTTCTCCGGCTTCCGATTGGTTGGAATGAAACCCTGCGCCGCACCGGCCCTTTCCGGATAAGACTGCACACCCCTGGATTAATCGTTAATCACAGCTGGCTGTCCGTGATTGGAGGAGAGTGAGGGAATAATAACACTAAGCGGTGTACAGTGGTTCAGGGAGAACTGGTTTTGATCTTCTGGATGGAGATGTAAAGGTGCTTTCGTCCGAGTCAGAATGAAGTTCTCGAAAGGCGGGTTGTTTATATGAAGTGTGTGTGTGTGCGTGTGTGTGTGTGTGTGTTATATCCATGTTTTGTTCCTCTGTTATGTGAAATGTGAGACGTTTTCTTCACAGGAAGCCGGAGGACTTGTCCAGGGAAGTGATGCAGATCCAGCAGAGAGAGCTGAGTCTGAAACAGCAGAACTACACGCTGACCAGCAAGTGAGGAACACTACACACACTATACACACACACTACACACACACACTACACACACACACTACACACACACTCTACACACTCTACACACTACACACACACTATACACACACTATATACTATACACACACACTACACACACACTATACACACACTATATACTATACACACATTACACACACAGTACACACACACTATATACTATACACACACTACACACACACACTATACACACTACACACACACTATACACACTATACACACACTATACATACACTACACACACACTATACACACACTCTACACACTAGACACACACTATTCACACACTATATACTATACACACACTACACACACACACTACACACACACTATACACACACTATATACTATACACACACACTACACACACACTATACACACACTATATACTATACACACATTACACACACAGTACACACACACTATATACTATACACACACTACACACACACACTACACACACACTATACACACTACACACACACTACACACACACTACACACACACTACACACACACTATACACACACTATATACTATACACACACTACACACACACACTACACACACACTATACACACTACACACACACTACACACACACTACACACACACTACACACACACTATACACACACTATATACTATACACACACACTACACACACACTATACACACACTATATACTATACACACATTACACACACAGTACACACACACTATATACTATACACACACTACACACACACACTACACACACACTATACACACTACACACACACTACACACACACTACACACACACTACACACACACTATACACACTAGACACACACTATACACACACTATATACTATACACACACTACGCACACTCTACAGATCCAGCAGAGAGAGCTGAGTCTGAAACAGCAGAATTATACTCTACACACACTACATACTATACACTACATAGTATACACTCTACACACACACTACACACACTACATACTATACACTCTACACACACACTACATACTATACACTCTACACACACTACACACACTACATACTATACACTCTACACACTATACACTACACACACTACATACTATACACTCTACACACACACTACACACACTACATACTATACACTCTACACACTATACACTACACACACTACATACTATACACTACATAGTATACACTCTACACACACACTACACACACTACATACTATACACTCTACACACACTACACACACTACATACTATACACTCTACACACACTACACACACTACATACTATACACTCTACACACTATACACTACACACACTACATACTATACACTCTACACACACACTACACACACTACATACTATACACTCTACACACTATACACTACACACACTACATACTATACACTACATAGTATACACTCTACACACACACTACACACACTACATACTATACACTCTACACACACTACACACACTACATACTATACACTCTACACACACTACACACACTACATACTATACACTCTACACACTATACACTACACACACTACATACTATACACTCTACACACACACTACACACACTACATACTATACACTCTACACACTATACACTACACACACTACATACTATACACTACATAGTATACACTCTACACACACACTACACACACTACATACTATACACTCTACACACACACTACATACTATACACTCTACACACACTACACACACTACATACTATACACTCTACACACTATACACTACACACACTACATACTATACACTCTACACACACACTACACACACTACATACTATACACTCTACACACTATACACTACACACACTACATACTATACACTCTACACACACTACACACACTACATACTATACACTCTACACACTATACACTACACACACTACATACTATACACTCTACACACACTACACACACTACATACTATACACTCTACACACTATACACTACACACACTACATACTATACACTCTACACACACACTACACACACTACATACTATACACTCTACACACTATACACTACACACACTACATACTATACACTCTACACACACTACACACACTACATACTATACACTCTACACACACTACACACACTACATACTATACACTCTACACACTATACACTACACACACTACATACTATACACTCTACACACACTACACACACTACATACTATACACTCTACACACTATACACTACACACACTACATACTATACACTCTACACACACACTACACACACTACATAGTATACACTCTACACACACACTACACACACTACATAGTATACACTCTACACACACACTACACACACTACATACTATACACTCTACACACACACTACACACACTACATACTATACACTCTACACACACTACATACTATACACTCTACACACTATACACTACACACACTACATACTATACACTCTACACACACACTACACACACTACATACTATACACTCTACACACACACTACACACACTACATACTATACACTCTACACACACACTACACACACTACATACTATACACTCTACACACACTACATACTATACACTCTACACACTATACACTACACACACTACATACTATACACTCTACACACACACTACACACACTACATACTATACACTCTACACACACTACACACACTACATACTATACACTCTACACACTATACACTACACACACTACATACTATACACTCTACACACACACTACACACACTACATACTATACACTCTACACACTATACACTACACACACTACATACTATACACTACACACGCTACATACTATACACCCTACACACTATACACTACACACACTACATACTGTACACTCTACACACACTCTACACACACTACATACTATACATTCTACACACTATACACTCTACACACACTACATACTATACACTCTACACACACTCTACACACACTACATACTATACATTCTACACACTATACACTACACACACTCTACACACACTACACACACTCTACACACACTACTCTAAGCTCTCACTCCCAGTGTGTTACACTCGCACTTTCTCCTGATTGGCTGCTTCTCCTGCCTGTCACTGCATAGCCCAAATTCTTTCAAGCCTAACGTTTACCAGAAGAAATCTTATCTACTGCACTGCAAAAAATATATAGTCTTAATCTATATAAAATATCATCTTAATCTTAAATATTGTCGAATGTTTCTAATATTTCCAGTTTTAAGATTGCAATAAACCAAATATGATTATTATCGACATATTTATATATTATAGATATATTTCCTAATTGTAAGCGAAATGATCTGGCGATAGAATAATTAACGGATTTAAAGAATCTTAGATTTGATTTAGATCAACCTCAAAGGAATAATTGATCAGTTTGCTGGAATTAAAGACGTTTCCATTCGCTGTGTGTCACTTATTGTTTTTCTTTAATATTGTGTAGCTTTAGCTGCACGTCTGGCAGTACCACACACGTAATTAGTTCATTTCTTTAAAGTTGTTTGTGGGTGTCGGATGTTTTTTTTTGACGTTACTGTGCTTTGGTTTATTTAACAGTATGACGATGACGATGAGGAGGAGGAGGAGGAGGAGGTGGAGGATGAATGTTGAGGGTCGTGGAGAAGAAAGGCGTTTTATTGGAAATGCCTTTGGGGTTTTATTGAAGCAGAGAATTTCCTGTGTCTTGGACAGTAGAGCTGTATTTACAGGAACGATTAGCCAGGGCTGAGTGTGTCCTGATACGATCAGCGTTATTAGGATACACGCGATTACATCCCTCACGCTCATAACCACGTCCGCTAGCTGGGAGCGCGATATTAGCATCTAAAGGGAAGGGGATAACCGTGGCTGGCTTCAGACGACTTGGTGTGTAACTTAAGGTTTATTTTATTCGCGTCCCGTTTTTTTTTGCTAGCGGTGTAGGATCTCTGTAGCGCGTAGCGACACGGCTAGTTTGTATACAGCCAACGTGAGCAGGATTCTCGACCTGCACCGCCGATTAGGCTTCTCGTTAATATTCTTGTTGGCACCCTTCAAATTAGACCCATAAACATGAACGGCTCGTTAACTTCAGAGCAGTGCTACACGGTGGGTCATGGTAATAATGATTCATCGATAATCAACCACTGCGTTATGTCCATTTTCTAAAAAAACGAATCGTACGAGCGAAATAACGTTGTGGCGTTCCATCACCGTGTGAAAGCGCCACCCGTATATTCACCCGTGTATAACAGGACTGCCGTGTCAAACACCCTTACAGACGACATGATCTACCACCAGCGTGCTTCGCAGCGGGATGGAGTTGTCAGGGTGATGTTGGGTTTCTGGTAAACGTAGTGTTGTGTGCTGCTTGTCTGTAAAGTCCAGTCGGATGTTCAGATTCCCCGCCTGTGCATGGAGATGTGGATCTCTCCAGCTCTTTCACAGTTCCTCTCGTCGTCTCGGTCGTGTCTCTGACGAATCCCCTCTTTCCGTCTCCGGAGGTTTCCGCGTTCTTCACCTTTTATTTAACGGCTATAACGTCGCTCTGGGCGATCGTCGAATTTTTGGGATATTTTCCTTCAGCCCTCCGTGTCTCGTCTCTCGCCCTTCTGCACGTTCTGTAATTCAGACGTATTCGGTCCAGGGAAGCCGCCATATGTCTGCGGCGCACGTTTCGCTGCTTCAGTGGTTCAGTCAGACTAGAATACTGATGTCAGCGCTCTCTCTAATGGGCTCCAGACTCGTTAGGGTGCTTAGAATTTGCTAATTATGAATCATGACACTAATGAGACTGCTGTTATTGTCTTCAGAGACCTTTGTTTTTTTTTTTTAAAATTGTGCTATTGTTTCCTACGTTCGAGTCGTTTTAGAATTCCCTGTGAAAGCGTGAAGTGTTGATAGACGCTGTAGAAACAGTTCTGCTCCTAGTCTCGGCGTTTAAACCGTTAGAAATGTGGTTTTATTCAGCATGGCGTGTGTTAACGTGTGTGTGTGTGTGTGTGTGTGTGTGTATATATATATATATATATATATATAATGTTACATTACAGAAACCTGCCATTTTATCAGGGGTTTGTTGACTTTTTTTTTTTTTTTTTACACGTCCACTGTGTAATCTTATGATTTTGGTGTTTTGAGGTAAAAATCCCGAAGTTCTCCTCAAGTGGAAATCTGTTCAGGTGAAGCTGCACAGCATGACTCTAATCTCTAATCTTCCAGTTCCTCGAGGAAGCCTCCGGCCTAATCACAACACCGTGATGGATCGCGAGAGAATGTAAATTTCCTTCAGATGAAGACTGGATTTAATTAGCGAAGCTGGATTATAACCTAAACAGTAAATATGTAAACAGAAAACGTTTGGCCGCGGTCCTTCTCACGACGCCTCGCAGGCTGATTAATTTAAGTGCCGGAGAAGCCGACGCAGGCGCGCGTGAGAAATGGAGATCGGAGTAATTCCGGGAGATGAAGCGAGTCAGGCAGCTCAGGGTTTTTTCCTCATTCGGGAGTTATTGAATGGGAAAGCACGAACACGTCTGCGCTGTGCGTCTCGGTGTTGTGTACGCCTCTGCCGTTTGTTTTTATTCTGTCCGACTGTCCACTTTAAACCGGGTTTAAAGCATAATGTAGAGGAATACAGCTGTACACGCTGTTGTAATCGAACATCTGGATGCGCAGCTTGATGTACGCCTTTAAAGATGAGGCCGCTGCGTCTA
Source organism: Ictalurus furcatus (assembly GCF_023375685.1). NCBI lineage: Eukaryota > Metazoa > Chordata > Actinopteri > Siluriformes > Ictaluridae > Ictalurus > Ictalurus furcatus. The sequence goes on from NC_071280.1 coordinate 241,976, forward strand.
ACGTATCCCGTCTGTTTACCTGCGCACCTCTTTCTGTCTCTCCCCTGTCTCTCTCCTGTCCTGCTCCCAGCATTCACACGTTGGAGAAGACTCGCGTGCAGCTGCAGACCGAGACGAGCGAGTTTCGCGCCAAAGCTCTAGAGGAGCAGAAGAAGCGAGAAAACCAGGACGCCCTGGTCCGCCGCCTGCAGAAGAGAGTTCTGCTCCTCACCAAGGTCCGGTCCGTTTCCGATTTAAATCGGGTTCACGTGACGTTCCGTGAACGTCGGGCGTACGAGATCTCGCTCGAACACGCACGAAAGACGTCGCTTCTCTCCGATGAAACCACAGAGGACGTCAGGCGAATCAGGAACGGTCGACAGGCGTGTCGAAGGAGTCAGGTTCAAGGAGAGTAGATGTGAAGAAAGGGGCGGGGCTTCCAGGGGGTCGGATCACATCGGGGCGCTCGGAACACCTGGAAGCCCCGCCCCTTTCTCCACGTCTGCTCTCCTTGAACCTGAAGTGGTGTAAACGTTCATGTTCCTGTCATGCGTCTGGACAGTTCCCTCATGACGTTGCAGAGTGCTAGGTGCTGATGTGCGACAAAAAGGGGTTTTTTTGGTCATTTTTTGTTACAGTCACTGAAATAAATGCACTTTTTTTCGATTCTGGAATATTTGATCAGACGTGTCGGGAGTAACACTAGAGGATACGGGGGCAGACGTTAACGATCTGATCTGCACACAGCGTTTGTGTTCGTGTGTAACTAAGAAAAGAAAAGGTCTTGGCGTTCACCCGCTCAACACGCTTTCTTCTCTGTGTGTTTTTGCGCGACTTCTGTTCATTTAACGCTCCTCTGGATAATGAACGGCGAGGTGTTATCGACCGCCCGGGCCGCAGCTTCGGGGCTAGATTTTCTGTTTAATCGACTCTAAAATGAGATCTTCACACCACGCGGCCACATACACAGCGCCGTGCGCTCGCACCATTAGCTTTCTTTCAGTCTTTGTTTTTATTCGTCGTCTTCAATAGACAAACGGAGAATAAACGCGTGCCGTACTCTTACTTAATCCCCAGGAAGGGTGACGATGAGAGGTGACGATGAGAGTTCATGGGGCGTGTTATTGTTTGTAGGTGTTTTCTTTCCTGCACTGTCGTGATGTGTTGCAGGTTGTGACCTTTTTTTTGACATACTTGTGTGTGTGTGTGTGTGTTTTTCAGGAGCGTGATGGTATGAGGGCGATTCTGGAGTCGTACGATAGCGAGCTAGCAGCTAGTGAGTACTCTCCTCAGCTCACACGCAGAGTTAAAGAAGCTGAGGAGATGCTGCAGAAGGTCCAGAATCACAACGCTGAGATGGAGGTGAAGATCTGATTCTCACACACACACACACACACACACACACACACACACACACACACACACCAGGTGTGACGCATCAGGATTATAATAAATATAAAGAGTTTATAATACACTGCTCTGTGTTTTTTTTCCTCTTTCCTGTTGGGGTAGATTCAACTTTCTAAAGCACAGGAGGAGGCTGGAACCTTCAAACTGCAGGCACAAGAGGTGCACACACACACACACACACACACACACACACACACACACTGAATCACTTTTCTGTTGCATCGTGTACGACTGTACTTAGTTGCTGCTATTATAGAAAAGTAATCTACACTTTTTGGCCAATCAGAATTGAGAATTTCAGTGCGTCCGGCGGCGTCCGGGTAAAGCGCGGCGGCGTCCGGGTAAAGCGCGGCGGCGTCCGGGTGATGCGCGGCGGCGTCCGGGTAATGCGCGGCGGCGTCTGTAGGGGGCAGGAGCGCAGATATGTCCTGGAGAAGTGCGCGGCTCGGAGCCACCACTTTGTGGTTGATGATATCAGTGATGAGTTGAGAGAAACGGAGTCAGTATATTTGTAACACACGGCGTGTCTGATGTCCCTGATTCCTCTCAGTGCTGTGTGTAATTTACATCTTCACCTGTAAACACTTCGGCACAGAGGTGATCACATCTACGCCTCATCTGGAGGACTTTTATGATTTTTTATTTATTTTTACTCCTCGCTACAGTAATTATTTGGAAACTACACTTTACCGTGTTTTCAAGTGAAACACAAATATATTTTTTAATTATTATTATTATTATTATTAATAGAATATTACCGAACTGGAGGCCTTTGCCCATGAGGAACGGGAGGAGATTCCTGAGGAGCGCTGCAGAAGCTCTGCATCTCGTTTGCAGCAGGTCATAACAGTAAAACAGAGCTCTACTAAGTACTAAAGATGCTCGGCATGAAGGGGGTGAATAATTTTGCTGAATCAGTCGAATTTGGGGAAAGCACTTCTATTTCAGTTGCTTCTGTTCGAACAAGCGAACAAGTCTGTACATTTCGACAATAAGCTTGATTTGCAGTGGGGGGGTTTGAATCATTTTGATCGCAACTGTAAGACCTTTAGCAGTGTTAGAACGTCTGTCATTAGCTTGCTCTCTTTCACATGCACCGGGGTGTACATACTTATAAACATCAGCGTCCCGTCATGCAGTTGCATCAAACTGTCACACGGTGGCGCTGGACTTAACCCGTGTCCTCACCCCAGCCGATATCACACAAGGAAGAAAAAGTTAAAATCGCGAAAAGAAAAAAAAAAGATAACTAAGACACGCCTCCGCTTGGGACAAACTCCGCCCCCTCGTGCACAACTCTCACTACACGCTTAAAACAAGATGAGGCAAAGACAACAAGGCTGATAATCGTTTACCGAAATCTTCCCCATCGCCATAGCAACCGCACTATCAGCGTGGTGTTTACATGGTGTGTGTGTGTGTGTGTGTGTGTGTGTGTAAGAGACTGAGTGAGAACCTGTGAAATTATGTTCCATTACAGTGAAAACACATCTCTGTCATTCATATGTTTAGCAGCAGGCATGACAATGTTTCTCTGTGTGTGTGTGTGTGTGTGTGTGTGTGTGTGTGTGTCAGGTTGCTGTGGAACTGGAGGCTCTGAAAGAACAGCAGTCTTCTGTTTCTGAGGCGAGTCACATAGCAACAGAGGAGGAGATTAAATTCTTAAGGTAAGAGACCTGTGTGTGTGTGTGTGTGTAAGACTATATCCATACACACCTGTAAGGACACGCAGATATGTACACACACACACACACACACACACACACCGAGCACTTTATCAGGAACACCTGTTCCTGATAAGCAGGACGTCTCAAACGTCTGGTGGAATCCATGCCATGGAGAACTGCGAGCAAAGCGAGGCCCACCGGTATTAGTGTGGTGTTCCTAATAAAGTGCCGAGTGAGTGTGTACACAGCATTGTTTGAGCTCGACTTTATTCGCGTTGAGTGAACGCTCTCGTGTCCTCCGGCGTTACTGAAGTGCCGTGGAAGTGGAATTATTTCTAATTAATTTCACTTTCTCTTTGATCTCGCAAGTCATGGTGTAAAATTGTCCTTTTGATCTTTTGTCTTTAACGAGTTCGGAGTTAATTAGAGCGTCTCACACTGCCCGGCGTCACGTACGTGCATTAATCATTCGTTTTGCTGAACAGAAAGAAAAACCACGCGTGCAGGAAGAGGAAAGGGGGGCGTTTAGTCGCGCACAATGTTTAAGAATGATTTATTATGTACACATCAGCGGTGTTATTATTTTCTCACACACACACACACACACACACACACACACACACACACACACACACACACAGCCCCTGATTATAAATTTCATGTGAAGTTATTTTCTGAAATTTTTTTTTCCCCGCTAGGGAAGGTTTTCCTCATCACCACTACTGACAGGGTCAGTTGCCATGGCAACGGATCGCTCCGTTAAACCTATTAATTAGATGAGAAAATGAGATAAACCCGGCTGGAAAACGGAAAAAGGGGAACGGAGCGGGAGGGGAAAGGTCAGGTAGGACTCCGTCCCCGTTTACCGAGAGACCCGGGGATTTCTGAGACCTGGAACATGCACAGGCGCGTGTTTCCCCTCCCAAAAAAACCCCCCAAAAGCTGCTATATTTAGCCGGCGTTCCGGCTCGGCGTTCCGGCTCGGCGTTCCGGCTCGGCGTTCCTGTTTGTTCTGTGTCGCGTTCGGGTTCGTTTTTAATCCGTTTTCAGCAGAGCAAACATTCCTGACATTTATTTTAATTACTCGGAGACAGCAGGACGTGAACGCTGTCCTCGCTCGCCAGTCATCTCATTAGATAAAGAACATTTTCTGAGTGTGTGTGTGTGTGTGTGTGTGTGTGTGTGTGTGTGTGTGTGTGTGCAGCCATACGTTTATTCTTTTGTTTCCTGAATACGGAAATATTATCTAACATTATCTAGGGTCGTGTGTGTGTGTGTGTGTGTGTGTGTGTGTGTTTGGATTTGAAGTATAAACTTTACACCTTTGAGAACTGGAGAATTTGGAACTGTCCATGTCCACCACGCTTTAATTATGCCCCTCCCCCCCACACACACTGATCCCTGAGCTCTTTGACACGTTTTCACGTCGGCGTACGCCGCTACGTGTCATCACTGTAAATACACCACATCTTTATTCCCCGCAATAAAAACAACACCAACCAGGAATGATTGACAGCTATGTAAGTGTTCTGATGTTTCTCTGATCTTAACTGACCCCCTGAAGCCCCGCCCCCTGAAGCCCCGCCCCCTCTCCTCCATCTCACATGAGTGATCTGTAGTCTCGTTCCACACGCTGTATATAGTTGACATTACAGATGAGTCTATATATATAATGAAAATTTGAGCTGTCAGTAATGCGGATGATTGTTAGAAACCCACTCGCACTGGGAAATGTAGACGCTCGAATATGTGAACGTAAGCTATCTCACACACACACACACACACACACACATACAGAAGTGACTTATGAAAGGAGCTCACATCACTATCAGCACGACTGCACATTATTCCTGTTCAGGGCTTTTTCAGGTTTAATAAAATTAACATCATGATAAAGACAGATTGTTATACAGAGAACTGTAATCTCTCTCTCTCTCTCTCACTCTCTCTCTCTCTCTCTCTCTCTCTCTCTCTCTCTCTCTCTGTCTCTCACTCTCTCTCTCTCTCTCTCTCTCACTCTCTCTCTCTCTCTCTCTCACTCTTTCTCTCGCTCTCTCACTCTCTCTCTCTCTCTCTCTCTCTCTCTCTCTCTCTCTCTCTGTCTTTCTTTCTCTCTCTTTCTCTTTCTCTCTCTCGTGCCGTTGTCTAGCCCACAGTTGGTGTTTGGCTCAGTGTGAAATGGGATCGGATTTGTAAATCTGTGTCAGTGTGTTAGTGTGTGACTCAACCCCGTGTTTGGATTAGACACCAAGCGAGCGCAGCCCGCTGTCAACACTTCCTCTCCACGCTTCCTGTTCTTTGTTCTTCCGCCTCAGGAGCGTGGTCCTCCCGGCGCCTCTTTGTGCGGCCCGTTTTGGGTCAACGCGACTTTTCCATTAGAAACATCGGTGACGTTTAACTTTTCTTCATACGAGTTCTGTACGAGTTCTGTACGAGTTCTGTACGAGTTCTGGTTCTGCAGCACAAAATCAACCCCAAAAACCCCACCACGCTTCAACCCGTGACCGATTCACTTCCGAGTCGATTCACTTTCTCACCGCCGCGCTAGAAGCCGACTCGAACCGAACCGAACCCACGTCGCTCAGACGTTTTTATCCTCCGGACTAAACGCTGTGAATGTGGAACGCATCCTCAGCTTCTTAAAGTGGATCTGCGTGGAACTTGGACAGACTCAGACGCGTGGGAAGGCTTTCACGCCCACGTCCCGCCCACGCGCTGTTCTCCTCGATATTAACGCGTAATTATTTATTCCGTCTCGTTCGTTTCTGCAGGCAGAAGATCGAGGAGCTGGAGTCAGAACGCCAGAAGCTGGAAGAGCAAAACAATGTTCTGGAGATGAGATTAGAGAGACACAACCTGCAGGTACCTCCACCTGAATCTTCTCCTAATGCAGATGTGCAGAGAGTAAACCACATCCCAGTAACAGCTGGAGATCACCAGCTCAAGTCTAAGGATATATATTTTACCCGAATCCACATCAGTAGAGAAAACGCTGTGTGTGTGTGTGAGTGTGTGTGAGTGTGTGTGAGTGTGTGTGAGTGTGTGTGTGAGTGTGTGTGAGTGTGTGAGAGACAGTAAACGAGCCGAGATTAGCTCTGGACCTGCAGGAAGTTCAGGCGAATGTTTTCCACGGAGATGATTTCCGAGTGCGATGTAATTTAATTTGTGCACGTGGCGTGACGTCACTGTTAAAGGATAATTATACGCTCCTGCATCAGCGGGAATCTGAATAATGACCGAAATCCTGACAGCGTTGTGTGTGTCTTTGCAGTCTGGAGCCTGAGTAAGAGTTCCACCTCGGCGAGCAGGACCCGGACAGTTCAGTCCTCTTTCCTGGATTGTTTATTTTTATTTGTCTGTAAACACAGGGAGATTACGATCCGGTGAAGACCAAGGTGGTGCACTTCCGTCTGAACCCCACCAGCGTGGCGAAGAAGGAGCGTGCCGAGGAGGTGGAGCAGCTGAAGGTGGAGTGCGAGCGTCTGCGAGAACGCCTTCGCAAGATGGAGGCCGGGGGAGCCGTCCCGTCGGACGACACCACGCTGGTCATTCCACCCTCACAGGAGATATTAGGTACGCAGAGCGGTCTAGAAATATCTTTACAGCTGACGGTGATGTGCAGAAGAATACGGAGGTACCGTAGACGTATACGCACTCATCTGCTCGTAAACAAACATTTCTGCACATAAATATCAATAATACAGTCGCTTTGTTTGTTTGTTTGTTTGTTTGTTTGTTTGTTTGTGCTGTTAGCATGGAGCATCGTGTGCACTGATCCACTCGACGTCTCTCTCTCTCTTTTTGTTCCTCCTCTGATTTTTCTTGTAGGTATTAGAATCTCCATCTTTTCTTTCCGTCCACTCTGTGGAAACGTTCAGAAGATGCACTAGCTGCGTTTCCACGGATACAATAATCCACTCTTAACCCGATTAAGACCGTACTCTGATTAAGAAACTCGCATGTAAACAGCGATTTTTACTTCCCTTAATCTGATTAAGGTCACACTCGAATTAAGCTCTAATGGAATTAAGACGTGTGGAGTACTCCTGTTTTAGTCGCATTACGGACGAGTATTACAGACATGTACACACCTTAATCACGTCATGAACGTCGTGTGAGAGTTTTCACCGCATTTTGCGACAGTTTTACGTTTTACCGCGAAGAGAGTTCGGCTGCGTCCCAAACCGCATACTTTCCTACGACAGGCCTGCAGTGGGGAGAAATACATGCATCTCGGCTACTATATAGACGGTAAGTACGCGGTTTGGGACGCAGCCCACGGCTTCAAGCAGTCGTCTATTAGCACGTACAGCACGACTAATAATTAACTGCACTTAAAGCGTTCGTAAAAAATTAAATAAAAACACCCAAAACTGTATACGGTACCATAACGAAGACCAACTGCATGTCGATACGTGAAATTCTGGAGGGACGTCGGACGGCGTGGCGCGGTGACGTAATGACGCGGGCTGTTCATCTGATTATGTTCTATAACGTGTAAAACAGGTACATGACAGGAGTATTCTAAAAGCGACTCATGTAAACACCTTAATCACATTATTATCTTACTCAGAGTAACGTCAATAATTACATTACTGCTGTCCGTGTAAACGTCGTCACTGACACCTTCACAGACCTGACATCTGCGGTCGGATCTTGCTTTCTCTTCTCAATCTCTCTCTCTCAATCTCTCTCTCTCAATCTCTCTCTGTGTGTGTGTGTGTGTGTGTGTATTTTCTTAGCGAGCCAGTTTTCTTGATTTATCCTCTGTATTTTCGTGCATCGCGGCCTTGTGGGAATATCTGTTTTTCTCGGCATTGATTGTTGGCGGAAAGCTGGAGCGCGGCAGATGGAGAGAAGAAAAAGTATACGTGTCGGGGAAAATTAGAGCGTCGGAGTAAATCATTCACTCCTCATAAACACGCCGTTTCTTTTCTCTTCGGCTTTGCGGGTGCGTAAATCGCTCCCCTCGCGTGTGTACGCGGTGCCTTATTGTCCCGTCCCTCGCACGGGTTTCTAATACCCACACGTTATCGATTTAAAGGAAATAGCTCTCTTTACGTTAACGCCGTAGCGTTATTCGGCAGCGTGTAGAATAGCACTTGATCCAGCACAGACTGGGGTTTTACCCGAGAGTCATTCGAAACCGGGGCCCGGTGCCAGTGGGCGCCCGATCGAGGAGATCCGGCTGTTAGGTTCCTCCTTCGGATGTTCATTATAATGGGAATGATCTAGAAAGATGTGTCCTTTTGGCAGATTTGCGCAAACAGATGGAGAGCGCTAAGCTGAAGAACCAGCGGCTGAAGGAGGTGTTCCAGAAGAAGATCCAGGAGTTCCGGACCGCCTGCTATGTTCTGACCGGGTACCAGATTGACATTACTGTGGAAAACCAGTACCGCCTCACCTCGGTGTACGCCGAGCGCATGGAGGACTCGCTGCTCTTCAAGGTACACACTGAGATAGACGTGTGTGTGTGTGTGTGTGTGTGTGTGTGTGTGTGTGTGTGTGTGTATACTGCTACATGGACACACACACGCACTATTAATATAGTGATTAAATGTATATTTTGGAATGACCACTAGGGGGCTCATTATCAAAACACATTTACATACACAATCGTTTACTCCTGGTTAATTTCCTCTTCCGAGTTTAAAGTCTTTTGAATTAAGGCAAGGCGTCTGTTTTGAGACTCACTAACTTATTATGATGAGAAAGTATCTCATTATTATTTCCTCATTTCAGTAGAGGAGCTGATCATCTCATTAAAGTTCATCTACACTGCTTTCCCCTTCATCTTTATTCCGCGTCAGACTCTGACTATAACGCGCTCCAGTGTCGTTTGCTTGTTTCTCCTCACACCGTGGCCTGAACTTCATAAAAAGCCCCTCGTGTCCACTTCCTGCTGTTTTAAGAGCTCTTTCTGCGCCACTTATCAGTCCTGTCCTCCTAATTTCACTCCTGGTCCCTGGTGGTGGACCAGCTAATAGTCCAGATGTGTGGATCCGGCCTGGGCAGTGTCTCTGCTCTCAGAGCTCCTCAGCGTTCTTCTCTTTAATGCTCTGGAGCTCCTCGGTGCTGCTGCTCAGCCTAATAAAAGCTCCCGGTCCAGGAAGAGCCCGAGGCTGAATCACAGCCCTCTTCACTTTTCTTCTCCTCACGTTAAAGCCGCATCACTTTTTAAAGAAGTCTCTCGTTCTGGTTTTCCCTCCTACGACTAATTCCGCTGTTCTTTGAGTGCGTTGTTGAACAGTGATGAATTCTTAACCGCTCCCGATGACGACCTCGTCCACCACACCCGTTCCCTCGTTATAACGCCGTGTATAAATAAAGATCAGCCTCCTCGCTGCTGAGGGTAAGGTTTAGTCAGTAGCTTATGAGGTTATTTAATTCGATTCATGCTAAATAAATGATCTCTAAACAAGCCGAGAGCTTATTGTTTCCTCGTGAATTACAGATTGTGTTTTTCCTTCAGTTAAATCCGTCTGTAGTGAAGATCAGTGAGATTGAACTCTATAAACAAATCTACGTACTGCAAATACAGAATGCCTTCCTGTGTGCTTTGTTTGTACCTAGTGCCCTACACGGTGTCCGCCCTACCTAGTGCACTACACAGTGTCCACCCTACCTAGTGCCCTACACGCACGGTGTCCACCCTACTTAGTGCCCTACACGGTGTCCACCCTACCTAGTGCCCTACACGGTGTCCACCCTACCTAGTGCCCTACACGGTGTCCACCCTACCTAGTGCCCTACACGGTGTCCACCCTACCTAGTGCCCTACACGGTGTCCACCCTACCTAGTGCCCTACACGGTGTCCACCCTACCTAGTGCCCTACACGGTGTCCACCCTACTTAGTGCCCTACACGGTGTCCACCCTACCTAGTGCCCTACACGGTGTCCGCCCTACCTAGTGCCCTACACGGTGTCCACCCTACCTAGTGCCCTACATGGTGTCCGCCCTACCTAGTGCCCTACACGGTGTCCACCCTACCTAGTGCCCTACATGGTGTCCGCCCTACCTAGTGCACTACACGGTGTCCACCCTACCTAGTGCCCTACACGCACGGTGTCCACCCTACCTAGTGCACTACACGGTGTCCGCCCTACCTAGTGCCCTACACGGTGTCCACCCTACCTAGTGCCTTACACGCACGGTGTCCACCCTACCTAGTGCCCTACACGGTGTCCGCCCTACCTAGTGCCCTACACGGTGTCCGCCCTACCTAGTGCACTACACAGTGTCCACCCTACCTAGTGCCCTACACGCACGGTGTCCACCCTACCTAGTGCCCTACACGGTGTCCACCCTACCTAGTGCCCTACACGGTGTCCGCCCTACCTAGTGCCCTACACGCACGGTGTCCACCCTACCTAGTGCACTACACGGTGTCCGCCCTACCTAGTGCCCTACACGGTGTCCGCCCTACCTAGTGCACTACACGGTGTCCGCCCTACCTAGTGCCCTACACGGTGTCCACCCTACCTAGTGCCCTACACGGTGTCCGCCCTACCTAGTGCCCTACACGGTGTCCGCCCTACCTAGTGCCCTACACGGTGTCCGCCCTACCTAGTGCCCTACACGGTGTCCGCCCTACCTAGTGCCCTACACGGTGTCCGCCCTACCTAGTGCACTACACGGTGTCCGCCCTACCTAGTGCACTACACGGTGTCCGCCCTACCTAGTGCCCTACACGGTGTCCGCCCTACCTAGTGCCCTACACGGTGTCCGCCCTACCTAGTGCCCTACACGGTGTCCGCCCTACCTAGTGCCCTACACGGTGTCCGCCCTACCTAGTGCACTACACGGTGTCCGCCCTACCTAGTGCCTTACACGCACGGTGTCCACCCTACCTAGTGCCCTACACGGTGTCCGCCCTACCTAGTGCCCTACACGCACGGTGTCCACCCTACCTAGTGCCCTACACGCACGGTGTCCACCCTACCTAGTGCCCTACACGCACGGTGTCCACCCTACCTAGTGCCCTACACGCACGGTGTCCACCCTACCTAGTGCACTACACGCACAGTGTCCACCCTACCTAGTGCACTACACGGTGTCCACCCTACCTAGTGCCCTACACGGTGTCTACCCTACCTAGTGCACTACACGGTGTCCACCCTACCTAGTGCCCTACACGCACGGTGTCCACCCTACCTAGTGCACTACACGGTGTCCACCCTACCTAGTGCCCTACACGCACGGTGTCCACCCTACCTAGTGCCCTACACGCACAGTGTCCACCCTACCTAGTGCCCTACACGGTGTCCACCCTACCTAGTGCCCTACACGGTGTCCACCCTACCTAGTGCACTACACGGTGTCCACCCTACCTAGTGCCCTACACGCACGGTGTCCACCCTACCTAGTGCCCTACACAGTGTCCACCCTACCTAGTGCCCTACACGCACGGTGTCCACCCTACCTAGTGCCCTACACAGTGTCCACCCTACCTAGTGCCCTACACGCACGGTGTCCACCCTACCTAGTGCCCTACACAGTGTCCACCCTACCTAGTGCCCTACACGCACGGTGTCCACCCTACCTAGTGCACTACACGCACGGTGTCCACCCTACCTAGTGCACTACACGGTGTCCGCCCTACCTAGTGCCCTACACGCACGGTGTCCACCCTACCTAGTGCACTACACGGTGTCCGCCCTACCTAGTGCCCTACACGCACGGTGTCCACCCTACCTAGTGCTCTACACGGTGTCCGCCCTACCTAGTGCCCTACACGCACGGTGTCCACCCTACCTAGTGCCCTACACGGTGTCCGCCCTACCTAGTGCCCTACACGCACGGTGTCCACCCTACCTAGTGCCCTACACGGTGTCCACCCTACCTAGTGCCCTACACGGTGTCCGCCCTACCTAGTGCCCTACACGGTGTCCGCCCTACCTAGTGCCCTACACGGTGTCCGCCCTACCTAGTGCCCTACACGCAGGGCTCTGCGTGCACGGTGTCTGTAATGTTCCAAACACAACAAGTGGTAATTCGGTTTATTTAAAGAATCATATCGCACTTTTTTTAATCTGTTCCAGTACCAGTTTGTTCACCCAGCTGTTTGCAGATGTTTATTCCGTGATGGTGAGATGTGATTTGCTGAGAGATTTTGTTTATAAATGAAAGGTTTTACTAACATCTCTGCCTGTATGTAGACCGGTTGCTTTATGTTTATTTCCTTCAGGGGGAGCGTTCTTTATTACTGTGAAATACGTTAGAGCGCAGACGAGAGCGCTCTTCTCGCTGGAACCTTCAGTGAAAGGCTCATATTGTTGCTGTGATGTCTTTCCTTCGTTCCATTCAAATAAATCTCATTTTATAGCGAATAGCTTTGCGAAGAAATCTAGACTTAATAAAAGCTTTACGCCGGGGACGCAAGGGCCGAGCGCTCGGAAACCATCGCGGCTGTGTTCCAATCCCTCCGACGAATCATCCGGATAAACAGACCCAGAAATGACTCACCACGTGTTTCTGCACAATATCCGGCGTTTCTGGCTCCGCAGATGTGAAAGTCGGTGAGGTGATGAGCGCATTGTGTTCAACAGGGTAATGATTTAATGTGCAGGACAGCAGAGTGATGGGGTTTTACTGAGAGCGTTAGCGAGAAGGTCCATTACACCTCAGAAATGTGTAATAATCACAAACCCGTGACCCCCGTGCAACCTGATGACCTTCTACTTCCTGGAACTCTGCGCTCAGAAGGCGTGGATTAGTTGAGTAGCGCAGGTTTATATTCATGTGCTCGCTCTAAATCTAATACGTTATTGTTTCCATGGTAACCGCTCATCTACAGGGACTGGTACAGCGGATTTTTAAGAAACTGGTAATATGTTGAGACAATGTTGATGTAACGTGTACGGAAGGAGTCTCCAGTGTCAGTGCTGTGTGACAGTCAGAGGTGCAGCTGTAAGTTTAAGTTTCCCACATCTTCAGCACAGAGTTTACACTTCTACACTTCCTTACTGTTTCACACCAACACCACACACTGGGATTGTTTTTATCCTATTAACCTGGGGAGAGGGAGGGGGGGGGTAGAGAGAGAGAGAGAGGGAATAGAGAGAGAGAGAGAGGGGAGAGAGGGTGGGGGGAATAGAGAGGGGAGAGAGAGAGGGGGGGATAGAGAGAGAGAGGGAAGAGAGAGAGAGGGGGGGATAGAGAGAGAGAGAGGGAATAGAGAGAGGGGGAATAGAGAGAGGGGGAAAGAGAGAGATAGAGGGAAGAGAGAGAGAGAGGGGGAATAGAGAGAGAGAGTGAGGGGAGAGAGAGAGAGGGAAGAGAGACGGGGAATAGAGAGAGGGGGAAAGAGAGAGATAGAGGGAAGAGAGAGAGAGAGGGAATAGAGAGAGGGAGAGAGGGGGGGGATGAAGAGAGAGAGAGAGGGGAGAGAGTGAGGGGGGAAAGAGAGAGATAGAGGGAAGAGAGAGAGAGAGGGGGAAGAGAGAGACAGGGAATAGAGAGAGGGGGAAAGAGAGAGATAGAGGGAAGAGAGAGAGAGAGGGGGAAGAGAGAGACAGGGAATAGAGAGAGGGGGAAAGAGAGAGATAGAGGGAAGAGAGAGAGAGAGGGGGAAGAGAGAGAATGGTGAGAGAATGAGTGTTTATAGCTGCTATAACGTAAGCGAGAACAGGAAGTGGCCGTGATAACAGGTGCATTAATATAAATCTACTGCACTGCAAGTGTTTTTATATTTAGTCTGAATAATAATCATAATCATAATCATAATAAATATAATAATAATAATAATAGTAGTAGTAATAATAATAATAAATATAATAATAATAATAAATATAATAATAATAGTAGTAGTAATAATCATAATAATTATAATTATAATAAATATAATAATAGTAATAATAATAATTATAATAATAATAATAAATATAATAATAATAAATATAATAATAATAATAGTAGTAGTAGTAATAATAATAAATATAATAATAGTAGTAGTAATAATAATAATAATAGTAATAATAATAATAATAATAATAGTAATAATAATAATAATAATAATAATAAATATAATAGTAGTAGTAATAATAATAATAATAATAATAAATATAATAATAGTAGTAGTAATAATCATAGTAATTATAATTATAATAAATATAATAATACTAGTAATAATAGTAATAATAATAATAATAGTAATAATAATAATAATAATAATAGTAATAATAATAATAATAATAATAAATATAATAGTAGTAGTAATAATAATAATAATAATAATAAATATAATAATAGTAGTAATAATAGTAATAATAAATATAATAATAATAAGGAATAAATTCTAGTGTTTAGGATCCACGCTGCACTCGGGAACTTCTCTCACACCATCACAGCTTCATGTGACGCCCAGCTGACCTTCTGCTCATTCTCTCAGCTTAAACTGTCTTACACACACTCACACACACTCACACACACACTCACACACACACACTCTCACACACACTCTCACACACACACACTCACACACACACACACACTCGCTCACTGCACTCTGTTTACTGCCACTTCTGTCTTTCATGTCGAGAGCGGTCAGGCTTGTGTGTGCGTGTGTGCGTGTGTGTGTGTGTGTGTGTGTGTGAGTGCGTGTGTCTAATCAGGCACATTGAGACCACCTGAGTCCATACTGCTAAAGATAATTTCCTGTCAGTATTTATTAACCTTGAGGGTCTTTTATACACACACACACACACACACACACACACACACACTGCTCTTGCTGTAAGTCTGAAACTGATGGGTTTTATTGGAAGAGGGATTAGTGTGCCTGTAGACGGTGTGTGTTACTGTTTTCACTGCAGACTCACACACTTGTGTATTTAATTTTTGTGTCTTTCTGTCTGTTGTTTGTCTCCAAGTTGGATGTGAAGGAGAAGTCCCTTTATGAAGGTGTAATAAGGCGTGTCAGGGTTGTAGGAATGAGATGGCTGGGTCAGAGTGAGGAATCAGCGCGGGGGTGTGAGGGGGGCAGAGAGAGAGAGCTGTGAGTTATTACCGCCGGAGGATGTGCGGGAAACACTGTTCAGACGGGATTAGTTTCGTGTGTGTGTGTGTGTGTGTGTGTGTGTGCGTGTGTGTGCATTCCCGCAGGATGTCTGTAGTAATTTTGATGAACGATCCGTGTCTTGATGATGTATGATCTTGACTATAAGCTCTTGGTGTAGGGGCGTGGCTTGGGGTCATGAGGTCACATGATCATCGCATGTCTGTAGTCTGAATGTTCCTCTTCATGTTGAATAAGGAACTCGCGTTCAGTTCTGGCTGTAAAACATCTACAGCTTTTTCTCCGGAACGCCTCGGTTCCTCATCGAGAACCGCAAGGTTCCTGAACCGCCTGGTTCCTGAACCGCCTGGTTCCTGAACCGCCTGGTTCCATTTCACTCAGGAACCTCTCAGATACGCAGTCATCTCGCACCCCTGCAGAGTTCCTCACTACGGCCATCATCAACCCACACACACATAATTACACACGCAGTCAGACTGACCGCCTTCATCAACAATCACACACACACACACACACATAATTACACACGCAGTGAGACTGACCGCCTTCATCAACAATCACACACACACACACACACACACACACACAGATAATTACACACGCAGTGAGACTGAACGCCTTCACTCTGTATATTCAATATTTGTCTGCCTCCCTGTCTGTCTCTCTCTTGTCTGTCTCCCTGTCTGTCTCTCCCTCGCTCTCACACACTCTCTGTCTCGGTCTCACTCTCCCTCTGTCTGTGTGTCTCTCTCTCTCTCTCTCTCTCTCTCTCTCTCCCCCTCGCTCTCACACACTCTTTGTCTCGGTCTCACTCTCCCTCTGTCTGTCTCTCTCTCTCTTTCTCTGTCTCCCTCGCGCTCTCTGTCTCTGTCTCACTCTCACTCTCACTCTCCCTCTGTCTCTCTCTCTCTCTCTCTCTCTCTCTCTCTGTCTGTCTCCCTCGCTCTCACACACTCTCTGTCTCGGTCTCACTCTCCCTCTGTCTGTGTGTCTCTCTCTCTCTCTCTCTCTCTCTCTCTCTCTCCCTCGCTCTCACACACTCTTTGTCTTGGTCTCACTCTCCCTCTGTCTGTCTCTCTCTCTCTTTCTCTGTCTCCCTCGCTCTCACACGCTCTCTGTCTCTGTCTCACTCTCACTCTCACTCTCCCTCTGTCTCTCTCTCTCTCTCTCTCTCTCTCTCTCTCTCTGTCTGTCTCCCTCGCTCTCACACACTCTCTGTCTCGGTCTCACTCTCCCTCTGTCTCTCTCTCTCTGTCTGTCTCCCTCGCTCTCACACACTCTCTGTCTCGGTCTCACTCTCCCTCTGTCTCTCTCTCTCTGTCTGTCTCCCTCGCTCTCACACACTCTCTGTCTCGGTCTCACTCTCCCTCTGTCTCTCTCTCTCTGTCTGTCTCCCTCGCTCTCACACACTCTCTGTCTTGGTCTCACTCACTCTCTCTCTCTCTCTCTCTCTCTCTTTTTCTGTCTCCCTCGCTCTCACACGCGCTCTGTCTCGGTCTCACTCTCTCTCTCTCTCTCTCTCTCTCTCTCTCTCTCTCTGTCTCCCTCGCTCTCACACGCGCTCTGTCTCGGTCTCACTCTCTCTCTCTCTCTCTCTCTCTCTCTCTCTCTCTGTCTCCCTCGCTCTCACACGCTCTCTGTCTCGGTCTCACTCTCCCTCTGTCTCTCTCTCTCTCTCTCTCTGTCTCCCTCGCTCTCTCACGCTCTCTGTCTCGGTCTCACTCTCCCTCTGTAGCGTTGCGGTTCCTGCAGTGGTGTGAAAGTGTGTGTTGATGTACGTGATTAGGCGTGCGGTCTCTCTGAACGTGGCGAGAGCAGCGGAATATTGATGGCGTCGTCCGTGGGACGTCTCGTGCCGAAGTGCTTCGTAAACCTTCCCCTCGTAGCCGTGCAGCGTGTAGCGACGCGTCTGATTTTTCAAAAGGTGCTTCCCGAGACGTAATCGCAGCACGTCACCCGACACGTCTCACACGACTCTTTACCTGCAGGGTAACGGCTTTAATTCCCGTCTGATTTCAGTAGGAGAGAGATCTGGAGTAAGACGTGCTGACTCTACACGAGCGCTGGAAACTAGCGCACGCTCATGTCTGCTCCGTCGACGAGCCGTCCGAGAGTGACGCAGTGAAGATGTGGATCACGTGTGACGAGAACAGGATCCGGGATGTATGTGGGCAGGTTTGACATGCCGCGTGTGCGGACTTCACGTAGGCCGTACCTCCGTTAACACCATCCCTACGGTGAAGCCTGGTGGTGGCGGTATCACGCTCTGCGGATGCGTCTCCTCCTCCGAACCTGGGCTTCTCGGATGGAGCAAAATACAGGAGGATATTAGAAGAGAACCTGCGTCAAGTGATCCATTCTTTCCTTTTTACAACCCCAATTCCGAAAAAGTTGGGACAGTCCGGAAAATGCCGATAGAGGAGTTGCTGTGTAAGCGTAGTGTTTTGAAGGTAAACATTTATTTTGAAATCGACGCACGCGACAGTTCATCCTGTCGACATCAGCGTGTCCACCGCGCGCCGCTGTCCGTCATGAAGATGTCCTTTCATGGTCTCGGCCTCGACACGCCGTTAATCCGCTCGGCCTGTGCTGCCGCAGCGGGGCGCCGGACGTCTGAACGACGCGGGGCGAGTTGCATCGACAGCATGACTGACGGACGGATTTCCACTGACGTGCTCTGAGCGCAGAGTAGGCTGAAAACAAAACCGCTGAAACAATGACGTGTTCTTAGCTCACGTGTGAAAATACAGCCGTGTTCGAGCGACTACACGGGAAAGCGAGATACGATCCGTGTCAAGTGACTCGCGTGTTAATCTTTATACATAAGGATAAGTAAATTGCATGCAGGATTTATATAGAGGTGCGGCGGGATTTCCGCGTAAAGAGAGCGATGCGGCGGCGCTTTAGTCCTTTAGTCTCTTCGTCTGTACACTCTGCTCACGTGCTCACTTTAAACTGACCCTCCCTCATCATCATCATCATCATCATCATCATCATCATCGCCGTCCCTCAGAACTGAAGCTCGCTGGAGTTTTTTCTTTTCTCTCTTTCATGTCCGAGATTAGAGGACCGTCTGAAAGCCTGGATGAAACGTTTTCGGATGGGACGCGACCTCAGAAACCGGCGCGGCGTTTAGGAGTCCAGCAGCTCCAGAGAGCTTCATTAAAACCGCTCTGCGAGTGTTCTGACATATTGCAAGTCCAGTACTTTTCACGCGTATTTGCGTTTCCATTAGCGCCTTGATGAATAGACGGTTGCTTGATACTTGGTGAGGAGCTGACAGCCAGTCACGCGCCGCAGCACAGACTAATTGAGCTGTAGCGAAGACGCTGAGCGTCATCAATAACGGTCTAAAAGAAGAAAAGAGCGTGCGTGTGCTGATCTGACAGGCCACGCCGACTCTGGGAAAACCGCGCCGTCTACTACAGTCAGCCGCGACGATCGTCACGAGGAGGTTTACTGCTCCGTTCTAGACGTGTATCACACGTCACTTAACTTTACACCAGATCGAGATTCAGTTCAGTATTGTGTGAAGTGTATTTGTGCACCCGCTGTACGTTCTTCCTGTGTCCAGCTTGTTAGTAAGTCAGGCACAGCCGTGATACAGCGCCCCCTGGAGCAGACAGGGTGAAGGGCCTTGCTCAAGGGTGTGAGGGTGATCACGCCGTCGCTTTAAGACCATTTATTTCAGTTACACAGCAGTTATACTTCCTGTGTCCAGCTTGTTAGTAAGTCAGGGACAGCCGTGATACAGCGCCCCCTGGAGCAGACAGGGTTAAGGGCCTTGCTCAAGGGTGTGAGGGTGATCACGCCGTCGCTTTAAGACCATTTATTTCAGTTACACAGCAGTTATACTCCGCTGCCTCACACACAATTAATGACCTGAACGAACGTGATTCCAAAACAAATCTAACACGAATAAGAGGACCAGAGTGAAAGTAATGGCACCCTGCCATGCTGAACTGCATCGTTGGGAGATCTTGTGCTTTCATTCTTTACCCCGTTTTGTCAGTTTTGTGGGCGGGGCAAACCGTAAATGCACCACGACGAACACGCACCGTGGCGAACTCTTAGCCACGAAAGCCGAACTAAAAGCTTGGTAATCGAGGCGCGCTGGTCTCGTCACCTCCGTGTGCTTTTCTGGGTGGATTTGAGCGTCCCAAGAAGAAGAAGGAAAAAACGTCGTCGACGTAAAGGTCAAATACGAAGTCTCGCTACACGTTTGTAAGGTGCTGAATATGCAAACAAACACTGATAAGGTCAGGATTTGAATAAACCCCACTCTGAGAACGGAAAAATCATCCGTTTGACCTTTCTGAAGTGTGATTTAGGGAAGAAGAGGAAAACAAATCCGCACGGGCTCGAACACACGGCACGACGCGTCGAGAAGATGGAGCGGCTTTTCCGGTTCTGTAGTTCAACATGCGGAGTGCAGATTGTTTGTGTTTGTGGGTGAAGCCCCGAA
Source organism: Ictalurus furcatus (assembly GCF_023375685.1). Taxonomy (NCBI): domain Eukaryota; kingdom Metazoa; phylum Chordata; class Actinopteri; order Siluriformes; family Ictaluridae; genus Ictalurus; species Ictalurus furcatus. The sequence goes on from NC_071280.1 coordinate 261,516, forward strand.
CACGCTGAAGTCATCAGATTTGTGATTGTTTTTGTTCTTATTTCCTTTCTCCAGGCCAGCGGAGCGGTCGGAAGTGGAAACATGCAGCTGCTGGAGACGGATTTCTCTCGTACGTTGACCGAGTTGGTGGATCTGCATCTCTTCCACCAGAAGAGCATCCCGGTGTTCCTCAGCGCCGTGACGCTCGACCTGTTCAGCCGGCAGACCGTCGTTTAACACCGCGATCGGAATTCTTAGTGCACACGCGACAGGCGCAACAGGAATCTTTCGTTTTTTTGTTTTTTTCTTCTTCTTCTTCTTCTAGAGATATAATGATATGCAGAAACGGACTGTTTAAAAAAAGATTTGAAAAAGCTTTTCAAAGATGTTTTGGTGTATGGAATGTGATCGTAGAATCCTCGATCGTAGTCTTAAAGAAAAAAGAGTGGAGTTTAGCGTAATGTAGTGAAGTACTTTAACGCAGACGCAGACGCAGACAAGACGACTGCGCCAGTCGTTTCGCTCGCTTCATCAGATTCTTAAAAGGTCACGTCGTGTCGTCGCTGTCCGATTCGTCCGGCGCCGTAGAGGAACGTGACGAACATGAGCGGGTTTTTTTTTTTATTTACTTTCCTAAATAAAGAATCGTTCAAACGGTTCCGTGCGTATTTTGTGTAATTCCTCTCAGGTTGCTCTGTGAGTTTTGGGAGAATGTCCAGGAACGCCGCGTCATACATCAAAAAGTAAATAATAAAGAAATAATGCAATAAATCTGTGTGTTATTTCACGTCTGTTTGTGAATTAAACGTGAATCGAGTTGGATCAGACGCCTTCTCAATCAGACGCCTTCTCAATCAGACGCCTTCTCACACCTTCCTAAAGCAAACCGTCTCAGGTACGGAGATGAAACACTCGAGGAGAATCCACGTCATACTGAACGTTTCAGTCCAGCAGAATGACTCAAATGGTTCAATTCATGGAACAGATTCCACATCAGCAATCTGTGTGTGTGTGTGTGTGTGTGTGTGTGTGTGTGTGTGTGTGTGTGTGAGACTCTTAAACTAGAACCAGAAACAGAGTATTTGTCCACCACTTCTTGCTGTCATGAGGAGGAGGTTGCGTCAGTTTGTGGATCTCTCCGAGTCTCGCTCCTTTCCTCTACCGTTCAGTCGAGTCGAGGCTTCGGGCCTCTAAGGGCTCGTTTAGCAGCTTTGCGTCCGGTGAATGTGGAACTCGTACGATGGGGAGATTCCCACATGGAGAAACGGATTCAGTATGAGGATGCGAATAGAGCTGGCCTTGAAAGAATCCCGCTAGAAGAGCAGGCTCCGTGATGTTTCCGCGTTTACGTAAACGCTCGCCGTTTTCTCATCAGAGGACATTCCAGTGGGTGGAGCCTAAAGAACAGGAGAAAGCGCTTACAGTAAAGGAGTAATGTAACGCTGGAATCAGAATCGATCTGCAGTTTATTCACTAACTCTTATTTGCGTTCCTTTTAGAATTGCCTTAAGGCTAATGAATCACGATCCCGGAAACGGATAAAAATGAGCTACCTGTTGTGCGTTTGGATTAAAGCAGAGCACACGAGCGTTCTGTTTCACTCCCTGGACTGTCAGATCTGGAGATCTTATTAATCCCGACCAAACTCCATCTGCTGTACAGACCGTTTTGCCGCTCCGGAACGTCGGGACAGTTTGGCCTCTCCGGAACGTCGGGACAGTTTGGCCTCTCCGGAACGTCGGGACAGTTTGGCCTCTCCGGAACGTCGGGACAGTTTGGCCTCTCCGGAACGTCGGGACAGTTTGGCCTCTCCGGAACGTCGGGACAGTTTGGTCTCTCCGGAACGTCGGGACAGTTTGGCCTCTCCGGAACGTCGGGACAGTTTGGTCCTCTCCAGACGTAGGTATAGTTTACTGGAGGAAAGCGTGTCTGAGTTTCTGTCACGTTGCGGTCGGGTTTGTTCGATATCGTATACAGTGAAGTTGAACTGTTCCTCACCTTTTTACATTTTTTTTTCCGTTCATGTTGAATTCATGACCAAGTTTACTCGAAGCCTTTTACGGGACAGGATGGGGTACAAGTCGCGTTTTGGGATTGAGGATGGAATTTGCTAATGAAAAACAATAATGAATAAAAAGCTGACCTGTCCTAGTCTGACAGCCGTTTCTGTCTCGATAACGATGACAGTAGGAACGTTCTAACAAAGGAAGCGTACAAATGAACACGACTGACGCTCCATGACCGCTGTCTGGGGTCAAAGTCAATGTCAGTCATTGTGTGAACGTTCCCTGCACGGAACAGAAGTGAAATGGAGATGGGGGAGGAGGAGGAAGAGGACGAGGAATAGTCGGAGGAGGAGGAGGAGGAGGAATAGTTGGAGGAGGAAGAGGAGGTGAATAGTTGGAGGAGGAGGAGGGGGAGGAATAGTTGGAGGAGGAGGAGGAGGAGGAGGACAAGGAATAGTTGGAGGAGGAGGAGTTGGAGGAGGAGGAGGGGGAGGAATAGTTGGAGGAGGAGGAGGAGGAGTTGGAGGAGGGGGAGGAATAGTTGGAGGAGGAGTTGGAGGAGGAGGAGGAGGAGGAGGAGGGGGAGGAATAGTTGGAGGAGGAGGAGGAGGAGGAGGACGGGGAGGAATAGTTGGAGGAGGAGGAGTTGGAGGAGGATGAGGGGGAGGAATAGTTGGAGGAGGAGGAGGAGTTGGAGGAGGATGAGGGGGAGGAATAGTTGGAGGAGGAGGAGGAGGAGGAGTTGGAGGAGGAGGAGGAATAGTTGGAGGAGGAGTTGGAGGAGGAATAGTTGGAGGAGGAGTTGGAGGAGGAATAGTTGGAGGAGGAGTTGGAGGAGGAGGAGGAATAGTTGGAGGAGGAGTTGGAGGAGGAGGAGGAATAGTTGGAGGAGGAGTTGGAGGAGGGGGAGGAATAGTTGGAGGAGGAGGAGGAGGAGTTGGAGGAGGGGGAGGAATAGTTGGAAGAGGAGGAGGAGGAGTTGGAGGAGGAGGAATAGTTGGAGGAGGAGGAGGAATAGTTGGAGGAGGAGGAGGAGGAGGAGTTGGAGGAGGAGGAGGAGGAGGAGTTGGAGGAGGAGGAGGAGGAGGAGGAGGAGGAGGAGTTGGAGGAGGAGGAGGAGGAGGAGGACGACACTGCAGGAGTGATGACAGCTGGAATGGAGACGGAGCTGAAACTGCTTTGACTCGCAAAAGTTTCCCAACTGATCTGTAGTGACGGAGCGCGACTGACTTCCTGCCAAAGTCTGAACTCCACAGAAGCAGCACGACTGCACTGGAGATAAGACTACAGATATCACTCCACTGTGTGTGTGTGTGTGTGTGTGTGTGTGTGTGTGTGTGTGTGTGTGTGTGCGCGTGTGTGTGTTATCTGCCCAGTTTGGCATTTTAAACTTGAGAATGTGAGACGGAGCTGTTCCCTGGTGTATCGATGTGGAGGATGGCAATGAGAACGTCTGTGACAGAGGTCATCCTGAGCACTGTTACTCCTGTCACTCAAACTGTGTGTGTGTGTGTGCGTGTGTGTGCGTGTGTGTTGAGCTGAGGCTCTAGATAAGCTGGATGTGAGTTCATCTCCTGGAGACGGATGTCTGATGTATTCACGTATTTCAGACTGAAGCGTTCGATGTTTTCGGTGCCGTGGTGGACTCACGTGGAAGGTCACAGGGTTTCGGGTTAAGGGTGGGGTTAGTACTCAGCTTTTCTTCTGATTACTGTTTGGTGTGTTCATACAGATCGTACAGGTGGGTTTGATCAGATGTTTAAATGCAGCTAGTAAAATACTAATGCAGATCAACGTTGTAAAGGTGCGTTAATGAAAGCAGTTAAACACCAACATTTACTTTATGGCTGTAGATCAGATGTGAAGTTACATTCTGTTTCATAGCGCTGCGTCATGTTACCGCTACTGCACTAAAGTCACGGACACTGGACAGGTGAGATACGGAGGAACGGAGGAGGAACAGGTGAGATACGGAGGAACGCAGGAGGAACAGGTGAGATACAGATGTACAGGGGAGATACATCGGATACAACTTGATGCTGAGGGAACAGAACACTCACTTCTCTGTCCAATCACATTTAAACATTCAGACCAGAATAAAAGCCAAACTCTGACTGTCTTGTACCTTTTACATACCTTCATATATTCTTTTCAGGGGAAGTAGTGTATAACTGTATCTCAACATCACTTCCAGCATTATCTCACATTATTATTATTATTATTATTATTATTATTATTATTATTATTATTATTATTATCTCAACATCACTTCCAGCATTATCTCACATTATCTCCTCAAAATTATTATTATTATTATTATTATTATTATTATTATTATTATTATTATCTCAACATCACTTCCAGCATTATCTCACATTATTATTATTATTATTATTATTATTATTATTATTATTATTATTATTATCTCAACATCACTTCCAGCATTATCTCACATTATTATTATTATTATTATTATTATTATTATTATGATCTCAACATCACTTCCAGCATTATCTCACATTATTATTATTATTATTATTATTATTATTATTATTATTATCTCAACATCACTTCCAGCATTATCTCACATTATTATTATTATTATTATTATTATTATTATTATTATTATCTCAACATCACTTCCAGCATTATCTCACATTATTATTATTATTATTATTATTATTATTATTATTATTATTATTATCTCAACATCACTTCCAGCATTATCTCACATTATTATTATTATTATTATTATTATTATTATTATTATTATTATTATCTCAACATCACTTCCAGCATTATCTCACATTATTATTATTATTATTATTATTATTATTATTATTATTATTATTATCTCAACATCACTTCCAGCATTATCTCACATTATTATTATTATTATTATTATTATTATTATTATTATTATTATTATTATTATTATCTCAACATCACTTCCAGCATTATCTCACATTATTATTATTATTATTATTATTATTATTATTATTATTATTATTATTATCTCAACATCACTTCCAGCATTATCTCACATTATTATTATTATTATTATTATTATTATTATTATTATTATTATTATTATTATTATCTCAACATCACTTCCAGCATTATCTCACATTATTATTATTATTATTATTATTATTATTATTATTATTATTATTATTATTATTATTATCTCAACATCACTTCCAGCATTATCTCACATTATCTCCTCAAAATTATTATTATTATTATTATTATTGTTGTTGTTGTTATTATTGTTATTGTTATTATTATTGTTATTATTATTATTGTTGTTGTTGTTGTTGTTGTTATTATTGTTATTGTTATTATTATTGTTATTATTATTGTTGTTGTTGTTGTTATTATTGTTATTGTTGTTATTATTATTATTATTATTATCTCAGAAGTCGTGACTCGGTTTCATAATTTCACATTTTTATCTTCAAAAAAGATTTATATATAAAAATGTAATAAATGTAACACCAATTACAATCTATAATTTATAATATTTATTTATATGACAATTATAACTGACATTTTAAATAAATAATATTTATAAAAATGTATAAAATTGATACGGAAATGAAAGAAAGAATTTTCAGCACTGATAATAAACTGATAAGTACTGAACTCTCTCTCTCACTCTCTGTCTCTCTCTCTGTCTCACTCTCTGTCTCTCACTCTCTCTCTCACGCTCTCTGTCTCTCTCTCTCTGTCTCTCTCCCTCACTCTCTCTCTGTCTCACTCCCTCACTCTCTCTCTGTCTCACTCTCTCTCTCTCACTCTCTCTGTCTCTCTCTCTCACTCTCTCTCTGTCTCACTCTCTCTCTCACTCTGTCTCTCTCTCTGTCTCTCTCTCTGTCTCTCTCTCACTGTCTCTCTCTCTCTCACTCTGTCTCTCTCTCTCTTGCTCTGTCTCACTCTCTCTCTCTGTCTCTCTCTCTCTCTGTCTCTCTCTCTCACTCTGTCTCTCTCTCTCTCACTCTGTCTCTCGCTCTGTCTCACTCTCTCTCTGTCTCTCTCTGTCTCTCTCTCTCACTCTGTCTCTCTCTCTCTCACTCTGTCTCACTCTCTTTCTCTATCTCTCTCACTTTCTCTCTGTCTCTCTCTCTCTCTCTCTCTCTCTCTCTCTCTCTCTCTCTCTCTCCGTCCCCTCTGGCCCAAAACATTCTAACTCATGGAGGTGTATCGCTGCTCACTACACTGTACTGGTGAGTGTGTGTGTGTGTGTGTGTGTGTGTGTGTGTGTGTGTGTGTGAGTGTGTGTGAGTGTGTGTGTGTGAGTGTGAGTGTGAGTGTGTGAGTGTGTGTGTGTGTGTGTGAGTGTGTGTGTGTGATCACATTAGTTCCCATAACCCACCATATCATGATTGCTCAGAAGCATCCAGAAGGAGTTTGGTTGCCGAGTTGGAAGTGTCCTAAACGTATTACGGAACCCCAGAAGGCGTTTCTGTTCAGTCTTCACTCGTCTTTTTCATCATATCTTTCCTTTTGATCTGTTTTTCCCTCCTTTCTTCATTTCCCTGCCGCAGGCTTGATTACTTGGCTGCATGGGTTTCGGGTTTCGACTACAGAAAGGTGTGATTTTCTACGCAGGCTGGAGCCGGAGCGCGTCTGTGTGTAATTCCGAGTGCCGCTGATAAACTGCAGAATTAGATTAGAGGAAAGGATTCGCAGCTTTATTGTCCTCGCGCTAACTTCTTATTTTAGGAACGGAAGATTGATGGTTTTCAGCTGCATCATTTACAAACATCTTAATAGACCTTTACGACTCTGGAACAGTCGTACCAGCGGAGGAGCGCCGAGGTGACGGAGAAATAAAAAACTCGTTATATACTGATGCTTGCTGTAAATTCGGGTTTCGATCGTCTCATCGCAGCAGTAAACAGTTCCGAACACCGCAGTGCTGCTCCGCTCTGGATTTTGATTGGTCAGAAGGCGTTGATTAGTTTTCTAGAACAGCAGCTTTACATTAACGCGCTCACGCTGGTGCGTTATCGTTTCCATAGTAACCGCTCATTCACGGGGACTTGTACGGCAGACGCTCCACATAAACCAGTGGATGCTTATGTGACGTGTACGGAAGGAGTCTCCAGTGTCAGCGCTGTGTGACACTCAGAGGTGAAGCTGCAGCGTTATGTTTTCCACATCTTCAGTAACAAGCTGCAAATTTTTTTGTCAAGAGAGACTTGAGAGAGAGAGAGGCTGGAGAGAGAGACTAAAGAGAGAGAATAGAGGGAGGGGGAATGGAGAGAGAGACTAAAGAGAGAATAGAGAGAGGGGGAATGGAGAGAGAGACTAAAGAGAGAGAATAGAGAGAGGGGGAATGGAGAGAGAGACTAAATAGAGAATAGAGAGAGGGGGAATGGAGAGAGAGACTAAAGAGAGAGAATAGAGAGAGGGGGAATGGAGAGAGAGACTAAAGAGAGAGAATAGAGAGGGGGGAATGGAGAGAGAGACTAAAGAGAGAGAATAGAGAGAGGGGGAATGGAGAGAGAGACTAAAGAGAGAGAATAGAGAGAGGGGGAATGGAGAGAGAGACTAAAGAGAGAGAATAGAGAGAGGAGAATGGAGAGAGAGACTAAAGAGAGAGAATAGAGGGAGGGGGAATGGAGAGAGAGACTAAAGAGAGAGAATAGAGAGAGGGGGAATGGAGAGAGAGAATAGAGAGGGGGAATGGAGAGAGAGACTAAAGAGAGAGAATAGAGAGAGGGGGAATGGAGAGAGAGACTAAAGAGAGAGAATAGAGAGAGGGGGAATGGAGAGAGAGACTAAAGAGAGAGAATAGAGAGAGGGGGAATGGAGAGAGAGACTAAAGAGAGAGAATAGAGAGAGGGGGAATGGAGAGAGAGACTAAATAGAGAATAGAGAGAGGGGGAATGGAGAGAGAGACTAAAGAGAGAGAATAGAGAGAGGGGGAATGGAGAGAGAGACTAAATAGAGAATAGAGAGAGGGGAATGGAGAGAGAGACTAAAGAGAGAGAATAGAGAGAGGGGGAATGGAGAGAGAGACTAAAGAGAGAGAATAGAGAGAGGGGGAATGGAGAGAGAGACTAAAGAGAGAGAATAGAGAGAGGGGGAATGGAGAGAGAGACTAAATAGAGAATAGAGAGAGGGGAATGGAGAGAGAGACTAAATAGAGAATAGAGAGGGGAATGGAGAGAGAGACTAAAGAGAGAGAATAGAGAGAGGGGGAATGGAGAGAGAGACTAAATAGAGAATAGAGAGAGGGGAATGGAGAGAGAGACTAAATAGAGAATAGAGAGAGGGGAATGGAGAGAGAGACTAAATAGAGAATAGAGAGGGGAATGGAGAAAGAGACTAAAGAGAGAGAATAGAGAGAGGGGGAATGGAGAGAGAGACTAAATAGAGAATAGAGAGAGGGGAATGGAGAGAGAGACTAAATAGAGAATAGAGAGAGGGGGAATGGAGAGAGAGACTAAATAGAGAATAGAGAGAGGGGGAATGGAGAGAGACTAAATAGAGAATAGAGAGAGGGGAATGGAGAGAGAGACTAAAGAGAGAGAATAGAGAGAGGGGGAATGGAGAGAGAGACTAAATAGAGAATAGAGAGAGGAGAATGGAGAGAGAGACTAAATAGAGAATAGAGAGAGGGGAATGGAGAGAGAGACTAAATAGAGAATAGAGAGAGGGGAATGGAGAGAGAGACTAAATAGAGAATAGAGAGGGGAATGGAGAAAGAGACTAAAGAGAGAGAATAGAGAGAGGGGGAATGGAGAGAGAGACTAAATAGAGAATAGAGAGAGGGGAATGGAGAGAGAGACTAAATAGAGAATAGAGAGAGGGGGAATGGAGAGAGAGACTAAATAGAGAATAGAGAGAGGGGGAATGGAGAGAGACTAAATAGAGAATAGAGAGAGGGGAATGGAGAGAGAGACTAAAGAGAGAGAATAGAGAGAGGGGAATGGAGAGAGAGACTAAATAGAGAATAGAGAGGGGAATGGAGAGAGAGACTAAATAGAGAATAGAGAGAGGGGGAATGGAGAGAGACTAAATAGAGAATAGAGAGAGGGGAATGGAGAGAGAGACTAAAGAGAGAGAATAGAGAGAGGGGGAATGGAGAGAGAGACTAAATAGAGAATAGAGAGAGGGGAATGGAGAGAGAGACTAAAGAGAGAGAATAGAGAGAGGGGAATGGAGAGAGAGACTAAATGGGTGATAGAGAGAGAGACTCAAGAGGGAATAGAGAGAGAGAATGGAGAGGGGGAATAGCGAGACTCAAGAGAGACTAGAGAGGGAATAGAGAGAGAGGGGAGAGAGAGGGAATAGAGAGAGAGACTCGAGAGAGAGAATAGAGAGAGAGGGAATAGAGAGAGACGAGAGAGAGAGGGAATAGAGAGAGAGGGAATAGAGAGAGACTCGAGAGAGAGGTTAGAGAGAGAGAATAGAGAGAGGGAATAGAGAGAGAGAATAGAGAGAGAATAGAGAGAGGTTAGAGAGAGAGGGAATAGAGAGAGAGAATAGAGAGAGGTTAGAGAGAGAGGGAATAGAGAGAGAGAATAGAGAGAATAGAGAGAGGGAATAGAGAGAGGGAATAGAGAGAGGTTAGAGAGAGAGAATAGAGAGAGACTCGCGAGAGAGGTTAGAGAGAGAGAATAGAGAGAGACTCGCGAGAGAGGTTAGAGAGAGAGAATATAGAGAGAGAATAGAGAGAGGTTAGAGAGAGAGAATAGAGAGAGGTTAGAGAGAGGGAATAGAGAGAGAGAATAGAGAGAGGTTAGAGAGAGAGAATAGAGAGAGGTTAGAGAGAGAGGGAATAGAGAGAGAGAATAGAGAGAGGTTAGAGAGAGAGAATAGAGAGAGAGAATAGAGAGAGGTTAGAGAGAGAGGGAATAGAGAGAGAGAATAGAGAGAGGTTAGAGAGAGAGAATAGAGAGAGAGAGGTTAGAGAGAGAGAATAGAGAGAGGTTAGAGAGAGAGGGAATAGAGAGAGAGAATAGAGAGAGGTTAGAGAGAGAGAATAGAGAGTGAGAATAGAGAGAGAGAATAGAGAGAGGTTAGAGAGAGGGAATAGAGAGAGGGAATAGAGAGAGACTCGCGATGGAGGTTAGAGAGAGAGAATAGAGAGAGGGAATAGAGAGAGGTTAGAGAGGGGGAATAGAGAGAGGGAATAGAGAGAGGGAATAGAGAGAGACTCGCGATGGAGGTTAGAGAGAGAGAATAGAGAGAGGGAATAGAGAGAGGTTAGAGAGAGAGAATAGAGAGAGACTCGCGAGAGAGGTTAGAGAGAGGTTAGAGAGAGAGAATAGAGAGAGAGAATAGAGAGAGAGAATAGAGAGAGAATAGAGAGAGGGAATAGAGAGAGACTCGCGAGGGAGGTTAGAGAGAGAGAATAGAGAGGTTAGAGAGAGAGAATAGAGAGAGAGGGAATAGAGAGAGGTTAGAGAGAGAATAGAGAGAGACTCGCGAGAGAGGTTAGAGAGAGAGAATAGAGAGAGAGAATAGAGAGAGAGAATAGAGAGAGACTCGCAAGAGAGGTTAGCGAGAGAGAATAGAGAGAGAGAATAGAGAGAGAATAGAGAGAGGTTAGAGAGAGAGAATAGAGAGAGAGGGAATAGAGAGAGAGAATAGAGAGAGGTTAGCGAGAGAGAATAGAGAGAGGTTAGAGAGAGAGAATAGAGAGAGGGAATAGAGAGAGAGAGAATAGAGAGAGACTCGCGAGAGAGGTTAGAGAGAGAGAATAGAGAGAGGTTAGAGAGAGAGAATAGAGAGAGAGAATAGAGAGAGACTCACGAGAGAAGTTAGAGAGAGAGAATAGAGAGAGAGAGAATAGAGAGAGACTCACGAGAGAGGTTAGAGAGAGAGAATAGAGAGAGGTTAGAGAGAGGGAATAGAGAGAGAGAATAGAGAGAGACTCACGAGAGAAGTTAGAGAGAGAGAATAGAGAGAGAGAGAATAGAGAGAGACTTGCGAGAGAGGTTAGAGGGAGAGGTTAGAGAGAGGACGGTGAGAGAACGCGTGTTTCTAGCTGCGTTAAGGTAAGTGAGAGCAGGAACTGATTAGTTTCACAGATCATGAAATGTAACTGTAAATGGATAAAGGAAACAGTCTGCTGTTTGTTAATGAATAAGACTGTATTTTAAGTCTCCGTCGATCGCTGCGGTCTGAGAGGAATAGCACACTCGGCGTATAGGAAGATAATCATCTGTTGGTGATTCCAGGAGCAGCGCGTCCTGAAGTGTTCTGTGTGCAGCCTGTTGCGCTGACGCCGGTCACTGGATCACAGCAGCTCTCATCACGCTGGAGCTTCTCATGTGTTATTATCCGTTTCCGAGTACAAGTGTTGTCAGACATGAATATCTCAGATATTTAAATTGTATTCCAGAAGGAGTAACGCAGTGTTTTATAAATCTGTATCAGTCCTGACGACGCCTGCAGGAATAATCATCTCTCTGAGTAGCATGTGCTGTATTTCAGGAAGAAGCAGTGCAGTCAGTTCTCCTGAATGTTCCGGTAGAAGAAGGAGAAGGAGATGGTCCTGTGGTGTAAAGTGTGTGTGTGTGTGTGTGTGTGTGGGGGGGGGGGGTTACCGATAGTAACTCTGGGGATGATGTCATCACGCTGGCCCGCCGTTCCCGCTCTCACACGTTTCTCCGCTGTGTGTTACGTCTGATCCGTTTACACGTGCGTCTCATTAAAAACTTCTCATTGACGTTACAGCAGCTACAAACGCTCGTCTCCTCACCCGCCTCTCTCTACTCGCTCTCTCTTTAATCACAGGTTCACTTCATCCGTTGATGCCGAGCGTCTGTCGTACACGACCGTCACGTGTTAGAACGAGCGTGTTAATATAAACCTCAGTAACACGTACAAGCACCACAGCGTTTAATAACTATAAACACATACAAACGGTACTGTGTATTACTCGGTGTGTCGCTGTGGTGTAAGAGGAATAAAACACTCGGGGCACGCATGTGTGTGCGTGTGTGTGTGTGTGTGTTATTAATTAATCAGTTAAAGTGTTTAGGACTTTTTTGTGTGCTGCTGTTTACATTTCCCCAGGGTGTGTTTCCAGAGTTTCTGACTTCTCTCTGTCCTTGAAACAGACTCTGTCGGTAATTTTGTTTTGACGAGCGCACACACACACACGCACACACACACACACACACACACACACACACACACACACAGCAATTAGACATGAGATCATGAGGCTGATCAACCTCTAGCAAATTAAACCCTCCTTAATTAGCCTAACTGTCGCTCTAACTGCTGGACTAGCACTGTGTGTGTGTGTGTGTGTGTGTGTGTGTGTGTGTGTGTGTGGTGGTGTTCTTTCTCCCCTTCCAGCCTGTCATGCTGGTTTTTCTTTACTCCTCAGCTAAACTTTCAGATAACGCTCCCCTGAGTCCCGTGAGCACGTTTATAACAGGTTATAATGCGTTCATAAGCTTAAACACACTGCTCGAATTCTTCATTGTTCATTATGCATTATTAATTGACTATCCATGTTTTTGTCCTTCTCTGACTGTCTCTCTCTCTGTCTCTCTCTCTCTCTCTCTCCAAAAGGTGTGAAAGTTCAAGGGGGCGAATACTTATGCGCAGTGTTGTATGTTGTATATCAGCTTGTCCTTTAGATGAATATTTATTCACCACAGGTCTGGTTCTCTCGGTCTGTCTGCGATTCTGAATGCTGACAGGTGGCTCATGTGTGAGGTCATGACCAGGAAGTGACATCACTGTCAGTTTTATTAAAGAGGTCATTTCCCATCAGATCTCCTAAAGAAAGGACACCAAGACACCAGACCTTACGCATCCTTCCACACTTTGGACTTTCCATCACTTTGGTAGAGGTTCATTTTGGTTCCAGAACTTTTTTCTGTATTTCTTTGTGAATTCCAGTCTGGTTTTCTGATTCTTACTGCTGATGAGTGGTTTACATCTTGTGTTATGGCCTCTATATTTCTAGTCTCGAAGTCTTCTCCGAACGGTGGATTGTGGATGGTGGAACGGTGGATTGTGGATGGTGGATGGTGGATTGTGGATGGTGGATTGTGGATTGTGGACGGTGGATTGTGGATGGTGGAACAGTGGATGGTGGATGGTGGAACTGTGGATGGTGGATTGTGGATGGTGGAACGGTGGATGGTGGAACGGTGGATGGTGGATTGTGGATGGTGGACGGTGGATTGTGGATGGTGGAACGGTGGATTGTGGATGGTGGACGGTGGATTGTGGATGGTGGAACGGTGGATTGTGGAGGGTGGATTGTGGATGGTGGATTGTGGATGGTGGACGGTGGATTGTGGATGGTGGAACGGTGGATTGTGGATGGTGGACGGTGGATTGTGGATGGTGGAACGGTGGATTGTGGAGGGTGGATTGTGGATGGTGGATTGTGGATGGTGGAACGGTGGATTGTGGATGGTGGAACGGTGGATTGTGGATGGTGGATTGTGGATGGTGGATTGTGGATTGTGGACGGTGGATTGTGGATGGTGGACGGTGGATTGTTAATTGTGGATTGTGGACGGTGGATTGTGGATTGTGGAACGGTGGATTGTGGATGGTGGACGGTGGATGGTGGATTGTGGACGGTGGATTGTGGATGGTGGAACGGTGGATGGTGGACTGTGGATGGTGGAACGGTGGATTGTGGATGGTGGACGGTGGATTGTTAATTGTGGATTGTGGACGGTGGATTGTGGATTGTGGAACGGTGGATTGTGGATGGTGGACGGTGGATGGTGGATTGTGGATTGTGGAGGGTGGATGGTGGAACGGTGGATTGTGGAGGGTGGAACGGTGGATGGTGGATTGTGGATGGTGGAACGGTGGATTGTGGATGGTGGACGGTGGATGGTGGATTGTGGATTGTGGAGGGTGGATGGTGGAACGGTGGATTGTGGAGGGTGGAACGGTGGATGGTGGATTGTGGATGGTGGAACGGTGGATTGTGGATGGTGGAACGGTGGATTGTGGATGGTGGATGGTGGATTGTGGATGGTGGATTGTGGACGGTGGATTGTGGATGGTGGAACGGTGGATGGTGGACTGTGGATGGTGGAACGGTGGATTGTGGATGGTGGACGGTGGATTGTGGATTGTGGATTGTGGACGGTGGATTGTGGAACGGTGGATTGTGGATGGTGGACGGTGGATTGTGGATGGTGGAACGGTGGATTGTGGATGGTGGATTGTGGATGGTGGATTGTGGATTGTGGAGGGTGGAACGGTGGATTGTGGATGGTGGATTGTGGATGGTGGAACGGTGGATTGTGGATGGTGGCTTGTGGATGGTGGAACGGTGGATTGTGGATGGTGGACGGTGGATTGTGGAGGGTGGATTGTGGATGGTGAATTGTGGATGGTGGAACGGTGGATTGTGGATTGTGGACAGTGGATTGTGGATGGTGGACGGTGGATTGTGGATGGTGGAACGGTGGATTGTGGATGGTGGACGGTGGATTGTGGAGGGTGGATTGTGGATGGTGAATTGTGGATGGTGGAACGGTGGATTGTGGATTGTGGACAGTGGATTGTGGATGGTGGAACGGTGGATTGTGGATGGTGGACGGTGGATTGTGGAGGGTGGATTGTGGATGGTGAATTGTGGATGGTGGAACGGTGGATTGTGGATTGTGGACAGTGGATTGTGGATTGTGGACAGTGGATTGTGGATGGTGGATTGTGGAGGGTGGATTGTGGAGGGTGGAACGGTGGATGGTGGATGGTGGAACGGTGGATGGTGGAACGGTGGATTGTGGATGGTGGATTGTGGATGGTGGATTGTGGATGGTGGAACGGTGGATTGTGGAGTGTGGATTGTGGATGGTGGAACGGTGGATTGTGGAGGGTGGAACGGTGGATTGTGGAGGGTGGATTGTGGATGGTGGATTGTGGATGGTGGAACGGTGGATTGTGGAGGGTGGATTGTGGATTGTGGAGGGTGGATTGTGGATTGTGGATTGTGGATGGTGGATTGTGGATGGTGGAACGGTGGATTGTGGAGGGTGGAACGGTGGATTGTGGATGGTGGATTGTGGATGGTGGAATGGTGGATTGTGGAGGGTGGATTGTGGAGGGTGGATGGTGGATTGTGGATTGTGGATGGTGGATTGTGGATGGTGGATTGTGGATGGTGGACGGTGGATTGTGGAGGGTGGATTGTGGATGGTGGAACGGTGGATTGTGGATTGTGGATGGTGGAACGGTGGATTGTGGAGGGTGGAACGGTGGATTGTGGAGGGTGGATTGTGGATGGTGGATTGTGGATGGTGGAACGGTGGATTGTGGAGGGTGGATTGTGGATTGTGGATTGTGGATGGTGGATTGTGGATGGTGGAACGGTGGATTGTGGAGGGTGGAACGGTGGATTGTGGAGGGTGGAACGGTGGATTGTGGATGGTGGATTGTGGATGGTGGAACGGTGGATTGTGGAGGGTGGATTGTGGAGGGTGGATGGTGGATTGTGGATTGTGGATGGTGGATTGTGGATGGTGGACGGTGGATTGTGGAGGGTGGATTGTGGATGGTGGAACGGTGGATTGTGGAGTGTGGATTGTGGAGGGTGGAACGGTGGATTGTGGATGGTGGATTGTGGATGGTGGAACGGTGGATTGTGGAGGGTGGATTGTGGAGGGTGGATTGTGGAGGGTGGATGGTGGATTGTGGATTGTGGATGGTGGATTGTGGATGGTGGACGGTGGATTGTGGAGGGTGGATTGTGGAACGGTGGATTGTGGAGGGTGGAACGGTGGATTGTGGATGGTGGATTGTGGATGGTGGAACGGTGGATTGCGGAGGGTGGATTGCGGAGGGTGGATTGTGGAGGGTGGATGGTGGATTGTGGATGGTGGATTGTGGATGGTGGACGGTGGATTGTGGAGGGTGGAACGGTGGATTGTGGAGGGTGGATTGTGGATGGTGGATTGTGGATTGTGGAGGGTGGATTGTGGAGGGTGGATGGTGGATTGTGGATTGTGGATGGTGGATTGTGGATGGTGGATTGTGGATTGTGGAGGGTGGATTGTGGATGGTGGATTGTGGATTGTGGAGGGTAGGCTTTTCTCCCATAGACAGCTCTCTGGTCTTTATGTTGTTTTATCCTTTTTAACAACGAATGCAGTCTTCACAGGTGAAACTGAAGGCTCAAACCAAGCGTTTAAGCAATCAGTCTAACAGGGCACACTTGGGCAACAAGAAACTCACCTACAAATCAGATTGTCTGATACAAAACGTGTGTTTTATGCTGTTTAACATGTCTACATATAAATACCAGGAAATAAAAGCTGAAACTCTAAATTCATCTTTTGATCTCAAACTCAAATATCTCCAGGCTTCAGCAAAAATATAAATCATTCGGCCTTGCCGTTCCAGTAGTTTCTGAGGGAACTCGATGAACGCTTATTTTTATTCCTAATGCACCTTCAGGCTGATCATTAGCAGATTATTGTGCTGCGTGTAAGTAAAATCGGTTCATCTTCATCAGTACACTCGATTATTCAGGTTGAGAAGAGTCCGAGCCTCGGTAAAGCAGCACTGACACCGTGTGAGTTTTCAGACTGCGTCCAACACACCGGACGATCGATACCAGACTTCCTGCAGAAATCAATCCAGAACTCATCAGTTTAATCTGCTGCTGCTCCATCTGGAGTTCTTGTGGAAAGACCTAAAACTGAGATATTACTGAGATCAGTCAGGGTTTGTTTCTGTCCGAGGAACCTTCTGCTCTTTAAAGGATTTTATATAAAAACTGTACAGAACTCTGCACACCCGATCTCATCTACTGACCGAGGAGGAGCTAGTGATGTAGGCGAGAGCAGGAACTTTAATTAAATTAAAAAAGCTGTCCTGTGCGACTTAATTTCCTCTTCACGTGAAGTCAAAGTCACTCTGATCTTAGCTCCGAACTTTAAGTTTAAAACATCTGTGCTCTGATCGGATTATCATACTTTTAACACATCTGGATGCAAAGGGGAATAAATCCCGAGTGACTAGCTGGATGGTCATTAAGTTCCTCGCTCTTGAGTCTCGAGTACCTCTACCTGAGTCATCAGCTCATTAATAATGTGCTGCAGGAATACAGAAAGCTTGTAAGCGTTCCTCAGGACCGAGACTGAGAAACGCCAGCGCTAACATCTGAACAAAACAAAAACACCACCATTTTATTAACTAAGAAATAAACAGGTTTTTTTTTTTATTGTGCTCATTTGAAATTTCCATCAGACCAAAAAGCCCTTTGGAATCCACCAGGACCATTTCACAAGCAACTCATTACAACACAGTCCAGGTTTCTCCAAACCCACATCCAGCTTTATCATCGTCCTGTAAAATGTCCATGATAACTCAGTAGTGCTACAGGTCGCAGTTAGAGCGTTACAAAGCATGAAGATTACGTACAAATGAAGAAAATGACTCGAGAAACAAGGGGGTTTTTCTCTCAGTTATAAGGTTTTCCAGTGGTGTACGGTGTACACTGATTAGCTACATCAATAGAAAAGAAGAAAAACAAAAACAAAACAAAGCTTACATTGTTTTTAAGGCTGTATGGAAAGATCTTGTCACATTCTCCACACACTTCCATTGAGATGTTCATCCATGCTGTAGTCTTTTCCCAGAGATCTTTTTTTTTTTTTTTTAATATATATTAATATATATATGAATAATATAAATGGATGTTAGCACATTTTAAATGATCCGTTTTTAGCTCTAAAGCGTAGAAATATCCTTCGTATTAACATTAAGGCCCAGACGTCAAGGCCTGCACAATTATATAGACTCGAGATAAAAAAGCGTCACAGTTATAAGGCCTGCCACCCATGGTACGATGACAATGTGATTTCCATCTTCACAGATCGTTCTGAAGAGAAATGAACCTGATTAAAAAAACGGCAATCCCGTGGATTCGTTGTCGAAATGAGAACATTCTGCGTTCGTATCGTTGACGTTTAGAGAGGGATTAAACAATGACATTCGTTCCAGTCATCACCTGAATTCTGTGAACCGTTAGAAAAGGCAAACACGCGAACAAACCGAACGTTTCCATGACCGTGATTGCAGAGGAATCTGATTTAAAGTTCAACTCCATCCTGGAACGCATTCGATCTGGTTATACGGCGGTGTCTGTGATGCGTTTGGTGATCGTTCGTCACTTGGTGCTGTATTGTCCGTATTCCTGTGAGAAGTTAGCGGTTGTGTTTCACGGATGCCACAAGGGGGCGCTATTATTGTTATTGGTATTGGTATCGTTAGCGCAGTTACACCGGAGTATAAGACGAGGAAAAACCGGTCACACGTCTTTTAATTTCTCAGCCTCAGCGAAATCTAGTGGCGACGGCAAAGCAAACTCTGGACTCAAAGTCCCAGAATGCAGTGCGTGTGTACGACAGTCAGCGATGTACGAGATGACGAGGGTGGAGTTTAACATTAACGTCAGAACTGTAATCAGTAGTGACCTCTACTCTAACTTATCAAATCCTACAGCAATGATCGTGACGCGATCGGAATCACGGAATCATTTCCGTTGACGTAATTATTAATTATTACCAGATTAATGGGGTTTTTTCCTTTTTTCTCTCGTGCGAATGTGCGTATAACCCGCCTGAGCTTTCTTAAGAAATAAACCTCTTAATCTTTCAGCTTATGATACGCGTGTGTGACTTAAAACATGTTACTCAGTTCCTACGCTGAATTACAGAAACTAACAGGAACACACACACACACACACACACACACACACACACACAGGGGGTAACTAATTAATAAACAATTAATAATCTAGCATAAGGTCAAAGCTTAGTTTTATATATGAAAGTTTTGAGGGTTAAATTTTCTCGGACATAAAGAAAACCTCTGTCCAGTTGGAAGAGATTTCAGCTTCATTTCAATAAAATAAATAAATAAAGCACGCCGCCTTTTTTTCCTTCAAACTAATAATAATTAAATAATAGCTATTTTGTGTTTTTAGAGAAAGCTAATTTAGTTTGTCACTTAAGGCGAGACTCGACAGGTGACCGGGCCAACACAATATATCTCAAGCAATCTTTGCTGGATCTTTCTGTTGGACATTTATTTATTTATTTATTTATTTATGCAAACGAGGCTTTGTCTAATTAAATATGTGCAGATTTGCATATTTATTTGCATATAAAATCAGAGATCTCATCTTTGGATGATGTTGGAATTAAAATGCATGGGGTTTTTTTTTCCCCCCCTGTCTGGGACACTATGTAGGAAGTCACTTTGGATTGTCTTTTTAATTTTTTTTAAATAATATTTATTATATTATTTCATAATAGTAAAAATACACTGCTTTTGAATGTAAACTCCGATTAGTGACGTGTATGTAATGCGACGCGTACTGTATCAGGAAACAAGCTTTTCAGGGACGTATGACATGACGTCATTGTTGAGTGGGCGGAGCTTAGAGTCTGTTCAAAAGTTCTGAGACGTGTTGGAGACGATTCGTCACTTCAGCGTGTAGTGTCTCGTCTTAACTAACTCTACTTATATAACGAACGTATTTATTGTTATTCTCAGCGTACTCACTGAATAATTCATATCAGAAAGCCAATCATTTACTAGAAGACTTCAGAGGTACAGATTTTTATTTTTTGATAATAATGAATGTAATAAACGTAATAATAGTTTGTTTTACTGTAGTAAACGAGCTGTGAAATGACGAACCGTATCCTCGTCACGTAGCTTAAACCCCGTCCCGAGCCGAACCCTGTCCCCGAGCCGAACCCCGTTCCAAGCCGAGTCCTGTCCCCGAGCCGAAGCCTGTCCCCGAGCCGAGCCCCGTCCGGAGCGAGTGTGTGACGCGGTCGCCATTTTGTAATGAGTACGCTGCAGAATTTAGAACACGTTTCTAGCGGAGGAGTGTAAATGGTCCATCAGCGTTACTGTCTGTGAAGAAAGATTACTCCGTCCCAGACTCACCGAGCTCAGCACTTTAGAGCTGCTGCAAAAGCTGAAGGAGAAAAAAACAAAAAAAACCCACTCGGGTGACCCTTACAGAAACCTCTCACAAACTTCACCTGTAGTGCGTCTCATTCCTCACAGGATTTTTAGACAACCTTCACTTATATATTATTCACGTGATTGTTTCCTTTACACGTGATTTCTTTTCTTTTTTTCAAGATTCCTTTTCACAGATGATTTTGAACATGATTCGTTTATTTCCACACGGGTCAACGTTTAAATTCCTTCTTTTCGTTCACATTTATTTCTAAATGTGAATTTTAACATGGTTTATTTACTTCCACGTCTGATTTGCTCCTACAAGCATCGATCATTAGCGCGTTTTATTACATACATGTGATTTTTCCCTCCAAATGATTCCTTTCCACATTTAACATGACTCATGTATTTTCACGCGATTCTTTTATACGTTATGCGTTTTTTTTCATGTGGATTTAAAAGGAAGAATTCGTTTATTTCCGTGATTAGTTTATTTCTACATAAGATTTTGAACATGATTTATTTATTTTAACGTGATCTCTTTCCCAAATGATTCATTTTGACCTGATTCATTTGATTCATTTTACCGGATTCATTTATTCTCACAGAAATGTTGATTGTATTTGCACGATTGGTTCATTTTCAGATGATTCATGTTGATTTTTGACACGTAGGACATGTGTTTTATTGATCACTTTACTCACACGGTGTCACGTGTTTACGAGATCTTTCTGTAAGGGGCTTTTACATGAACTTCATCAGGAGGTCGTAGTTGTTTAGCGCATTGGCACAGAACTGGGCACGATGGCGTCTTCGTTATTCGGAGAAGATGATCAGGGCTTAAAAAAAAAACACAGAATTTATCTCTGTGATTAGTCATAAACCATTACATAAAAATTTGACGTGGTATCGAGAAGACATTAGAAAATGTTAGAATAGTCGTTCTGCGTACATTCCTCTATATGTAGTGTGTGTGTGTGTGTTTCTGTACTTTTTGTGCAGTTGAACAGTGCAATCCTCGAGACATTCATTGCAGATTTGAACATAAACTTTACAAAAAGAGCATGAACAGAAGCTGTGTTTTCTTTTTAAAGTTGTTGTCTCGTTGTAAAAGCCAACACGTGTGCTTCTGTGGCAAACTGTTTGTTTTAGTTTTTTTCAATACAGATTCCCTTGAAAAGACGGAGAACTCTGTAGCGGTCCTTTTTGAACCGTTGGAAAAAAAGTAGCACAGTTTTGTTTGTTTTTTCGTTGTTTTTTTTTTTTTCTTCTTGGAACTCGTACGTGAAACAGTATTCGGCGGACATATTGATTAAGTTCTTTGTTCCGAGTGCACAACAGTCAATATACTGTCACAGGACACGGCCATGCGATAACCAAAGAGTAATTATAATAATCAATAAGAATAATCTTAATAATAATAATAGTAATGATGAGGTGACGATGGTGATTGCGATAATAATAATAATAATAATAATAATAATAATAATAATGACAGTAATAAGAATTAGACAATATATAATACCCTATAATTACTTTTATAATTACTGATATATAAAAATGTTTTCATTTGAGGTTAATACTGTTAAAATTCATATATTACTTTTTATACCTCCCCGTAAGCTCTAACGTGTCATGTCAAATAGCAAAAATAGCTAGTGATTTCATTATATCTAAGCTACTCTAACTCTGAAAAATGAGTGAGTTTCTATTTAAAGCTGCAGTATGTAACTTTTGTTTTGTTTTGTATTGTAAAAAGATGTTTATATTAGATGCTTTGTATTGTGTGTGTGTGTGTGTGTATATATATATATATATATATATATATATATATATATATATATATATATATATATATATATACACACACATATATACAACACACTAGCACTTGGTGTTTCTGCACTGCTGCAACTCGGTCGCTGCTAAAATTCCATGGATACGCTAGCCTCGAGTCAAATAGCCGGTAGTAGTAAAAGCAGCACAGCTAGCTAGCTGAAACAACTGGGCAATATTAGCTAGAATTTCCACAACATGGATGAATGTCGGCGTGGCTATTTAAAAGTCATGAGAGCTCAGTAATTTAACCCGTATTACCCAGTTTTGAAGTTAGCTAGCTAGCAGTGTTGCAGTGTTATTTGGCTAGTTCACTAATGGTGTTTTCTCTTTTGTAAATCTAGCTAGCTAGCTGGCTAGTTTTCTTGCTCATGTTGCAATGTTAACTTGCTTGCTTCTTCTTTGCTAATTATCCAGTTACCGTCTCCTGTACCTTGTACTCCTTTACTGCACAATAACCTTCTGTAATAATTCAGAGGCTAGGACAATAGCAGCTACAGTATTGTCGTTCTAGATTATATCCCCAGAGGACATTTTGTTTATGAAGATTTGAACACTTGAATAGGGTTTAAATGAGCGTTGATTTGACGCACACTCTGGGTGCAACATAAGTGTTCTTCACTGATTTTCTTGCGGCGACGTTTTCCTACCAGAGCTAAGTCCAAATCCCTACATCCCAGAAAGTTACTTACTGCAGCTTTAATGAAGACTGGCTTTATTTGGTCCAGAGAGTGAAGTGTGGTTTGATTTAGCCACTTTTTTTTAAATAAACACTAAAATAAAATAAGCAATCATAATTTCTGTTGGGCAGACACACCCTTCCAGTAGTCGAGGATGTCGTGGAGGTCCTCGTCTTTAGCAAACTGTACTTTTCTCCGTAATGCGTGACCAGCAGCCATGTACTCCTCTTCATCCCTGTGGCGTTTGCGGTGGAGTTTGAACCGTTCCCATAGACTAAGCGATGGCCGGCAGGTGTACTCTGGGCTGGAGTAACCGCTGAGGTTGTGATACTGTGGTGAAAGCTGCGAATACGACAGCTCATGTGGCCGAGAACGTGTTAGCGGCTCCAAGATGGACGACTTCCTGCTTGCAGAAACCTCCAGTTGCTCCTCCATGTGGTGTGGGCCGGGGTAGGAGTGCCGGTGCTCCGTGTAGTGTCGCATTCTCTCTGCCTCTGACTTAAGTATTGCCGAAGTTGGGGTGACTGTCAGAATCCCGGACTCATCCAGAGAAGTTTTCTCAATGTACTTGGACTCTGATCGATAGGCACCGTCCGAACGGAAAGATCGCGGGCTGCGCAAAGATCCGCTCGATGATGTGCTGGCACGCTTAAGTGGCGCTTCCATACTATGATGCCTCTGTAGCGGGTGGTGGTATCCTCCTTTATACACTGGTGACAGAAGACCGGACTTGCCTGGCGGGTGCTCGGATATAAGAACCAACTGAGGCTCAGCAGTTGAGACGGCTCCAGATTTTACCGCCTGGAAGGATGCTGATTCGGATTTAAGTGCATCGATGCAGTTGTTAATAATCTGATTCACTTTGTCCACTTCCTTGGCTATTGTGGATATTTCCGCCACAGATCCTTGGCTGTTCTCAGATGGCGGAATGTTGCATTCGATGCGGTCTGACTGGTCTGACCTCACTTCTATATAATTCCCTTTTGCTGTTTTGGGTGTCCCGGATAGTTCCTGTACCTTATATGGGTCTTTCTCGCTGGCAGCTGGTAAATACGGCATCCTTTGTATGGGCTCGACGGCGGACAGCATTTGCTTCTGTGATAGCTGAGACATCGTCCCACCTTCCATTTCAGCCCCGTATTTCATCTCAATCAAATTCCTTTTCATCTTCTCAAGCTTCTTGCTCTTTGATTCATCTTCTTGCTTACGTTTTCTCAGGCAGTGATACACCAAACCCAATACGATCACCATACCAAAGAAGCAACCCAATATGGTCATGATATAGTGAGTAGCCGTCGAGTCATTTGGAACATGCTCTCTTATTGTCCTTGTAACAGTGGAGATGGTCAAGCATGTGTGGTTATATCTTAGAGAATTGCGTATGGAGGCCACACAGTATGTATAGTTTGTATGGGATTTAAGGTTGAGCAACTCGATCTCTTCCCTTTGGCTTTTTAGGTTCTGTATATCTGTAAAGAAGCTGTTGTTGTAAAGTACAAGAATATACATCTTTCGGAAAGGGTTTGGTATTTGGATTGTGATAACTGCACTTGTGTGTGTCACCTCTTTAAGCTTCATGATTGGGCGGGCATCTGGGTCGAAATACGTCGGGCTGATACTGATAGGCTCATCTGGAGGTGTCCCTGAAGGGCAGTCGTCCAGTCCACAAGGGCTCAGATCTGGCAGGATTGTGGGGGTGCCACCGTCTGAAGATCCAAGCAGGTACGGGGTCACGTTGTCATCCGTGCAGACTGTCGAGAGAGCGTGGAAAGCATTCCGGTATGTTGGCGTCTTTGAATTTTGGCTTAAGAGGCTATAGCCGGAAAAGCCAGCTGGTGTATCACATGCCATCCTCTCACTTGTCCTGTTAGGGAATGCTACTAACCAGCGCAGGAATCCAAGTAACTCGCAGGAGCACGTGAAAGGGTTTGAGTAGAGCTCGCATGTCGTTAGCTTTGATAGACCACGGAATGTATTTCCATCCAACTGCTGAATCCTGTTCATGGAGAGGTCGATATTCTCAATCGCAGGACACTCCCAGAACGCGTTAGGTGAGACGGTCTCGATCAGGTTAGCTTGAAGGTAGAGGTACTGCAGACGCCCCAAGCCTCGCAGCATGCCCTCCGTTAAGTTCCTTAGCTTGTTAAAGCCGATTTGCAGTACTTGCAAATTGAACTGAGCAGAGAAAGCCCCATCTTCTACGTAGGAGATGTCGTTCTTGGTCAAGTTCAGGTAGGTGAGGTTGCTGAAGCGGCTTAGAGCAGAAAAATGGATGCTCCGAATCTTGTTTTCGTTGAGCCGTAGATCAACGATAGTGCTGTTGATATGTAGTGGAATTGCTTCGTATGGTGGCTGGTTCTGGCTGCAGATTGCCAGCCACACGAAACCCTTCTCGCCTTCAATTAGCCAGCAATCAGCTTGGGCCACTGGCATCTGTGAAAATGACAAAAAGAAACCAGCCATGGTCCACCAGAGTAAGGCACTGGTCACTATACCTCGAACACTTCCACTTGACCGAGCTGAATTGGTCACGTGTGTTTCCCTCATGGCTCATACAGGTGTTGGCACAGGTTCACCCTCTGGGAGAGAAAATATTACAGACAGTTATTTACTTTTGCGATCCTGCCACACCTGCGACATGCACGTTTATGCTTGTTATCGATCGAGCTGATCTGGCTGGACTGCTCCTTCAGAAGAATAGTCCGATCAGATTTGGTGCAAGCGGGACTGTCTCGGCTGCCTTTTCACTCTCGAAAAGGACGTCCGGTTATGATCTCAGATTTCTGGTCAGATTGAACCACCGTGGTGCTCCATAGATTGCTGGTGAACAATTGCTGGTTTGTACGCCCCATTTCTGTCATCTTGGACCCTGAAAGAAAAAAAAAAAGATAATAAACATGAGACGTGACATAAGGCTAAGATGGGTGGGGTTTTGTATTTGAACCCCCTGTGAAATATTCCAAATATTAATCCATGGGTGATTATATAAATGTCACACCACTCTGTTTTTCAGTAATTATGCTGTAAAGATTTTTTAATAAAAGGTCGACAGCATTAGCATTATGATTCCGCCATTAGAATTAGTTCGAACCAGCTGCTATGGTGAGAAACAGGATTAACCAGTCAGAATCGTGCATTTCTCAATTTCTCTTTGGAAGCTACTAGTTATATTCAGGAATATTGATGAAGTAATGGAGGTTTACTGCAAGAGGAGATGAGGACGTGGAGATCTGGTTTTATCAGGTACAATGGCATTTTCTGGGTTTCAGATTGGCGTCTTATCACAAGTTCAGATCCCAACAATGCCACCGCCATCCAAGTCCACGAGTCCAAGAGGGCTAAACTGGCTGTGTGCTCTGGGTGGGCGGGGCATTACTCTCACTAACCTGTCAATCACAGCAAGACTTGCCAATTGTGGGTGTCCATGAGCTCCCGGAAGAAAGTTTCTCTAGCCTGTTATTACCATCTTATTCGAATCGTTTTCACTGGAACGATAATAAACATCTTTATTTTATTGTACCTTGCATAATTCAGTGACAAATTCTGAACACCACTACTTCTTCTCCTGCTGTCTGACATCCATCCAAAGTGGAAGAGTGTACTTTGGAGGTACAGAGATCAAAATTTCCTTCACATACATCAGACTTTTCAGGTGTATTTTTGGACGAACGTTGTTTAGCTGATTTAACAGTTTAACCTACACAGTCATTATGTATGCCTCCCTGCTCTCAGCCAAAAATAGACTAGATGAAACATTTCCCCACCACAGAGGCCAATTACTGACTTCCAGCACACAGGAAAACCGCTTCACTCTACCCAGAATGTGCACATGTCTCCAATTTCGTGCTCACATTTCGTCTCCATGCTACCGTTATTTAGCTAATGAAGGCAAACTCCGAGTTACTCCGTGACCCAAACTGAGGTTGCACTAGAACGAAATCACGCTTCGAAGCACACAGAGTTAAAGCGCTAGTACTTCTAGGAGAAACGTAACCTAATACAAAATAAATGACTTGGAATGAGCAGATATGTTCCGAACATACAAACGCAGACGTGAACAGAAGACGCTATGTGTTTTTAAGAGACTCCATTTTGTCTTTCACATCTTAGATTCTTCTAGTGTCCAGCAAACCTTTCTGATCTTTCTGGAACGTAACAATCCCAAAAACTGAATCAAATATTACTAGGTGACCATTGCTGGCAAACAACAGTTCCATGAATAGGGGACGATAAAAGATCTCACTAGAAAGTTCCACAGGGCAAGTGGAGCTACTGCAGTGATGTAGCTGAGGTCGAGGAACTGTACGTGTTCAAAAGTCATATAAACTTCTGCAAATCTGCTATTTTGTTGTTATCATTTGTAGAAGTTGTAGACCACGCCCACTTACTGTAAACTTGTGTGCAGAAAGCAATGTGAAGTTTCTCCAGGACAAACCTGGACAACCGAAATCTGCCTCTTAAAATAATGAAATAATTTCGAAATGAAATCGTTAATCCTTTCATAGACATAGCGACTGATGTTGGTGCTGCAAAAGCCTGAGCTGCAGGGCTGTTTATGCTTCTTGACATTTAAAATGATATGGTTCGTTCGTATGAATTATGAGGACTGGCAGGCATGTAGTGAGGAACAAAACAACGCTCTGGATCTAGCAATTGTGCTCGTCTCTGAAATAATAATTAGCATATCTTTGGGTGATTTAAATGATTGTGCGCTTATTGCTAGAGGGGTGATTCCACGATCAGGGTGCCACTGATTATTATATTTACAATCTGTATGTCAATAAAGATCCATTTTGAAAACAGATAACGTTTACTTTACAATCACCGGATATGTTTCAGATGAGTCACATAAAAAGCATGGCTTTTTCCATTGTCCCGGCTCACTATAATCACACTTTACCTTTAAACATATTCATTAAAATACTTTTGTATTAAAGTGGGAATCCATTTAGCATTTCTCTTCCATTATAAGTTACGTACAAATGTTTCACTCATTTCAGATCGCCACCTCGTTTTCATTTAAAATGTGCCTTAGTCGTAGTACAGAGTACATGCACTTAGCCCACTTGGCCTTGCGTGATTGGTTAAATAATCACGTCGTGTATGTGTCCAGCTTTATTGAAAAGTTCCCAGATTTATTTAACTTTGCTCGGTTTGTTCTCTGACCCCACAGAACTCCATTAAATGGCTGAAAGCTCCGAGGCAATGCTTTGTGCCACACTAGATAGCGTTTCCTCACTTAAAGGAAAATAATTATAAAGTGCAAGCTAAAACCCTGGTTTAACGATTGCGCTTGCATTTTAAATCCGAGCCCTCGAAATTCTAGACTTTCATTCCATAAGGTAACAGAGTTAACTATAAAACAGCCACCGCAGCACCAATACCAAGTGCATGTCGTAGCGGTGAGTTCTGACAACGTTTAAAAGATTGGGTGAAAAAGTCCGTCGACACTCTACTGGGGTTAAAAAATAGAATGAGTTGGTTTTTGCCAAACTGCTTTAAAAGTGTAAGTACGGAGGAGAACTGCAGCAATGAGACAGGCCTTAACTGCTCTTTAATCATTACTCCGTTATTGGACCATGCGAGAATCCTTGGAAAAGTGGAGCACAGATGTATAGGTTTAATCATGCAGTGATAAGCATTCACAAAGGATGACTTCATTATTAAAATCCCCTGTCATGCCCATCATAAATATCTTTATATTCGAGTTATGGTGCGTTTAAATGAATAAAGTGCCGTCCGTCTACATGTCTGAGATCTCTCATCTCCACAATCCATGTCAGTTCCTCTTCATCCGATCAAGAGACTCGAGAGACTTTTGTTCTCGAATAATATCTGCCATGTGATGTTCCACAGACCTGGAGAAATTTCTGCTCTGCAAAACAGACCTCCTGGTCCGTGGAGACGTGGCGTCTCCATGGCGACCGGGATGCTGGAGACAGGCTGAAATATCCAGAGAAATATTTTTTCGATTGTGCACATTCGGAGCTATTTAGATAGTCGACGTCACACAAATCGTCCCATTCAGTTACTATTCGGCGCTAATGAGAGGGACCGGGGTGATCACAGAGGTGTCCCTGTTAATACTAGAAACTGCAATGACAGGGTTTAGAGATAAAAGCTCACCTAAGCTCTAGGACCTCATGGAAATCATCCACTTAAATAAGACGATTCGAAATAGTGATGTTTGGTTACTACTTTTAACTAGTGCCTGAATTCATCTGAAAATGTCGTCCTCCTCGTCTATTTTCCAACTGGAGAGGATAGAGAGATGAAAAATCTGTGAAAGTTCTTCCTTTTTTGACTGAATGTACTGATCATATCTGTGTGTCTGTCTGTCTGTCTGTCTTAACTGTGAGCCTGAGACCTCACCGTGTGCATTTGCAAACAAGCCGGTGAATGTCCTCGTTATCAGTAAGTCAGTGTGCTGCTGCTGTCGTTTGTCTGATTCACCGTGATGAGTAGAATGGCACACTGAAGGTTTCTCGTGGTTTTGTTGTTAGTAATCAGTCTAAATTATTCATTTGGAAGACGACGCTCGCATTAACATAATAATGGGTGTATAATAATCCTCGTCAATCCAGTCTGGGTCTGTGTTTAGAGTTTTTAATTAACCCCGAGTGGTCTGTGGTTGGTTTTCTGATACCTAGGTTTAACGTTCAATAACGTCATGACGGCGCTTGCTAACGCTAGCTCCGGTTGAGCGTCGTGTACGTTGGTGGGAACAGAGGCGGGCTCAGGGAGATTGTCCATCTTGCCTAATTCGCCTTTAATCCAAGTTGCGTCGTAATCACTGTATCGTGTGGTACAATGTAAGTAAAATGGAAACGTGTTATCGTCATTAAACATTCAGTCAAAATCCACCGTTCCAGATGAACTCAAATCCCACGACGCGTTATAATTCTACTGTTATCAGAGACGTTATAACGCATCATCGGGCCGGAATTCCAACAGGTCTGTCTTGATGATGCGTGTATATATAAAAGAGATTTTATCCACGCAGGTGTGTGTAGATTGTGAGGAAGTGCCGGTTCTCCAGGCTCCAGACTGTTTTGCATCAGCTGCATGAATCTGCTTTTAAAAAGAAACGTCGCGTGTGACGCAGCTAAACCTCACTCAGTTGTTGCTCAGATGTTTTACGTTAGATTAAAAAAAAAAAGCATTTAATAAATCAGTAGTAGTGATGTGAATGGATTTAACCCTGATTTGATTCAATTTGTCTTCGTAATCACATTAACAGGCTTAAAAAAATGTTCTTAACTTGCATTCTTTACCGTTATTAGTTTGTGAAAATGCTGGTTCAAGACAGTTCTCTTACTTTTCACTTTATTTACTATAATTAATCCAGAGTGAGTAGGATTTTCTTTATCATTCTGAAAATGATATCCTCCTTCACAGCAGGCAAACTCGCTCTGCGCTAGCTCGCTACGTCCGGCTGCGATCACGTCAGCAATTCACAAAAATAGACGGACGCAGATTGTATTTATTAGGAAGGTCTCTAGAGAGACTTCGTTCCCTGAAACCCAGCAGCAGCTTTGGCTTCGCAGACGGTCACGTGACGTGCTCGCTCCATGCCGGAGGTTTAAAAGTCTACGCTCTGACTCACTTCATCGCTCAACATTGATGCCCGATAGAAGGAAGACGAAGGGGAACCGTCGCGTACGCTCCTCGTGTGTTTGAGCGAAATCCTTCCACGTGATGTCAAAAGATAAAGCGGATGTTGGAGCTTTTAAAAAATAGCTGGTTGTATTGTGGTGGAAAACATCTGCTCAGTCAACCTCACTCCGGTGTGGATTCGGAGAAATCCTCCATTCAGGCGAGCTGGAGGAAATCAGGAGGACTGTGTAGTCTGGATGGACGATATGAAGACTTGAGATTGAAATCATGATCAGTTATGTCACAGAAGACTTTTTGAGATATGTAATGTAATAAACAGAACTTAGGGTTCTGGCACAGTGACTCACGAGCCTGACAATGTTAGCGAATACAGTTTTTGGTTGGAAGGAAAACCAAAACTGTTCCATCATCATCATCTTCATCGTCTTCTTCATCTAGCTCTTTTCTAATACATGAAAAGTCAGACGTTTTCCCTTCCATCATCCTAGTCCTTCCCTTTTAAATTATTGCTCTTCATAACGTCGGTCTTGACCCAGAAATCTCACTGCCTTGGACCTGGGACATGTGTGTCCTCCATAGAGACTCTCATCCTTCACCTTTTATACAGCTCCACTGAAGACAGGACGTCTTCTCTCATGCTCCAGGAACAATGCAGAGCTCAAAAAGTGGAGCTGATCAAATGTTAAATAATGTTAATAAAACAAAAGGCGTGTGTGTGTGTGTGTGTGTGTGTGTGTGTGTGTGTGTGTGTGTGTGTGTGTGTGGGCAGGGTTAAATCGAGAGTGTATGTGTTATATTTGGGACTGAAATGAGAAGGGATGATGGTTGTTTGGTTAAGCCCAGGCGTATTCTGCTGTGACATACGAGAGCTCGCAGTAATTTCTCTAAATTCAGTCATTTGCATAAGCTCATAACATGCTTTAGGGTTGACTGTTCTTCTCAGATAAAAAAAAAAAAAGCAGACTGCCTGTTTGAGTTCCCATCTCCACAATATATATATATATATAAAATAGAAAGGAGGTTGTGTATTAAAGAAGTTAATAAAGCTTTGGCATATATTTATATTTAACAGTATAACACTTTTATTGAGGAGGTGTGTGTGTGTGTGTGTGTGTGTGTGTGTGTGTGTGTCTTTTCTATTAGTAAGTAGAGGCAGTCTTGTCTGAAGAACAGAATTGTTTGGAGAGGCAGTTTTGTCTGGAGAGGGATTTGGGTGGCGAGGCAGATTTGTAGGGCAGAGGGAGCTCAGGGGTTCAGGTGTTGTACTACTGCTCAGAAGGTTTAAAGCCCAGCACTGCCAAGATGCCAGCGCTGGGCCCTTGAGCAAGGCCCTTAACCTTAACTGCTCTGGTGTACGAACGAGATAAACGTAAGTCGGTCTGGGCGTCTGCCAAATTCTCTAAATGTGAAATGTAAATGTGAGGAAGTGGAGAGGCAGATTTGTCTGGAGAGGCAGATTTATGAGGAAATGGAGAGGCAGATTTGTGAGGAAATGGAGAGGCAGATTTGTGAGGAAGTGGAGAGGCAGATTTGTGAGGAAATGGAGAGGCAGATTTGTGAGGAAATGCAGAGGCAGATTTGTGAGGAAGTGGAGAGGCAGATTTGTGAGGAAGTGGAGAGGCAGATTTGTGAGGAAATGGAGAGGCAGATTTGTGAGGAAATGGAGAGGCAGATTTGTGAGGAAGTGGAGAGGCAGATTTGTCTGGAGAGGCAGATTTGTGAGGAAGGTGAGAGTCAGAATTGTGAGGAAGTGGAGAGGCAGATTTGTCTGGAGAGGCAGATTTATGAGGAAGGTGAGTCAGATTTGTCTGGAGATGCAGATTTGTGAGGAAGTGGAGAGGCAGATTTGTGAGGAAGTGGAGAGGCAGATTTGTCTGGAGAGGCAGATTTGTGAGGAAGGTGAGAGTCAGATTTGTGAGGAAGTGGAGAGTCAGATTTGTGAGGAAGTGGAGAGGCAGATTTGTGAGGAAGGTGAGAGTCAGATTTGTGAGGAAGTGGAGAGGCAGATTTGTGAGGAAGTGGAGAGGCAGATTTGTGAGGAAGGTGAGAGTCAGATTTGTGAGGAAGTGGAGAGGCAGATTTGTGAGGAAGGTGAGAGGCAGATTTGTGAGGAAGTGGAGAGGCAGATTTGTCTGGAGAGGCAGATTTGTGAGTAAGTGGAGAGGCAGATTTGTGAGGAAGGTGAGAGTCAGATTTGTGAAGAAGTGGAGAGTCAGATTTGTGAGGAAGTGGAGAGTCAGATTTGTGAGGAAGTGGAGAGTCAGATTTGTGAGGAAGTGGAGAGGCAGATTTGTGAGGAAGTGGAGAGGCAGATTTGTGAGGAAGTGGAGAGGCAGATTTATCTGGAGAGGCAGATTTGTGAAGAAGTGGAGAGGCAAATTTGTGAGGAAGGTGAGAGTCAGATTTGTGAGGAAGGTGAGAGGCAGATTTGTGAGGAAGGTGAGAGGCAGATTTGTGAGGAAGGTGAGAGGCAGATTTGTGAGGAAGTGGAGAGGCAGATTTGTGAGGAAGTGGAGAGGCAGATTTGTCTGGAGAGGCAGATTTGTGAGGAAGTGGAGAGGCAGATTTGTGAGGAAGGTGAGAGGCAGATTTGTGAGGAAGTGGAGAGGCAGATTGGTGAGGAAGTGGAGAGGCAGATTTGTCTGGAGAGGCAGATTTGTGAGGAAGGTGAGAGGCAGATTTGTGAGGAAGGTGAGAGGCAGATTTGTGAGGAAGTGGAGAGGCAGATTTGTGAGGAAGTGGAGAGGCAGATTTGTGAGGAAGTGGAGAGGCGGATTTGTCTGGAGAGGCAGATTTGTGAGGAAGGTGAGAGTCAGATTTATCTGATCACACCGAAGGTGACATTTATGTAAAATAGCAGCAAGTTGAAAGTTTTATGGAGCGAAAGCAAATTGAAAACGACGTTCTCACCATTAAAATGTACTTAATTAAATGAATGCACACAACAAAGCCTTCGGACTCACAACTGCACTGATACTGAAACACTGACTTATCTAGATCTGACTTTCTGGCCACTGATCTGATGTTTAACCAAGCCAAGGCTTTCACTGTGACAGCTGTCTACTTTCCTCCAAGCGATAATGCTAATGAAGGCCTCGCTGCTGCCGAACTGATTAGCATTCTGAGCATATATACCCTGAAGGTGCTTTATTATTATGTGCAACTTTAATTGGACATTTCAAATCAATTATCCCTAGATCCCAGCCCGTGATGTAAACATCCTGCACCATGGTTACGCTAATATACGGGATGGCAACAAATCCATCCCTCAATACCACCCTGGACAATACAGGATAATTACATCTAGTGCTCTTGCCGAGAAATACACACGACATTATCGGATCACGACACCCACAGAACCGATCTGAACCTGGCCTTCGGGTGCTGAACTGGTTCTAGCAGAAACTACTGACTGACCTGAAGGACACGTGGTTGTGGACACGTGTACCCTTGAGCATATCGCAGACTACAAGGGCTTGTTAAGTTCCAAGGTTCATAGTCTGAACTGAACACGATGTACAGGTCCTGGGCGAGGAGGAACCGTTTTAGACGCGTCAAGCCGTAAATAACTTCTCCATCAGCGGCGTGAAATCAGCATGCTTACTCACAGCCTCACTTCGCGTGTTAAGTTTGATAAGGATTGGAGCGAAGTGATGAAGGTTTCTGGCACTGTAGCAGCCAAATGGCTCTTGACGGCTTTCATTTGGCCGTTTACCAAATTTTTAATTACTTTTTTTTTTTCATTAAAAATGATGCATGTTTTTTTGAGAATGCGATGCAAATTGGATCAAGCTCTAGAGCTAAACTGTCTAATGTATTAATGAACTTGTCTGGGAATCCGAATCGAGTGACACGACAGGACACGGGTCAGAGGTTCTGCACACACATTTGAACATTATATATTAGTCATATGGAATGTTTTTTGTGTTGTTTTGAAGAGGAATCATATTGTCTGAATGAATTCTAGACCTCCATAAATCCTACTAAAAGTAGACAGAGATGTGAGGAGACACTGACTCACTGGGTTTAAGGCTGACGGACGTATAATCGAGTAGTGTCACAGATTCTCCACCCCAGGAGTCTCCACATTGACTTTTCCATTTCATTTCCTCTTCTGCTCTCACTCCGCTCTGGCACCTCCTGATAATGATCACCCACATATGTCCCTGCTTCTTTACTGACTCATTATCACTCGGCATGGATTCTCTGGTTTTGTGTTGTGGAGTCCATCTTTTTTTTCTTCCTGTTTGTGATTTATTACATAAGCGTTCGTCCCACTTGAACTTTTCCCACATTGCGTATTGTTAGGACCAGGAACTGAAATGGAATTCATTCAGAGTTTTTACTACTGATTTATTTTCCATCATGGCTTGATCATATCTTGACATGATGCTACCACCATCGTGCTTCAAACTGGGGGAAGTGTACTCTGTGTGCTGGGTTTATGTTTACTCTGGGAGCCTCTTTAAACGAGGTTTCGTTTGGCTTTCATTTCTGCGTTTGGTCGTTCTGATGCTGTGTGTTTAAGCACATTCTCTAACAAGCTCTGGGTTCTTGTAGGAGCATTTAGATTGAGATCGTGTTTTTTTGTTTGTAATTAATCGCAGATCTCGCTGACCCCAGAAACAAGATCACATGCGCTCTCTTAATATCCTCCCGTCTCATCTTCTAAAAGAACGTCTCAATGAGAAAGTCCTACTCAGGGTGTTGGTGGCAACACGGAGAGCCGAGAAAGCACAGACATCATCTCTGTCCCAAAAAATGTCCTCCAGCTTTGACACTCTATCTGAGAGGTACTGTAATCCCTATAACATATCAGAGCCAGCCCTGGTCACCTGGTGTACCTCCAGCTGGAGGAGGTCAGGGGGTACACTTATCAGATGCCCCATCACCTCAACCGGATCCTCTTAACGTGGACGAGCAGTAGCTCAGTGCTCTAAAGTTCCACTCAGATGACCAAAATCCTTGTTGTATAATAGACAGCCCAGCTGCATTGTGGGAAACACCTGTGGGTGAGTTAAGAGCTTCACCGTTGCTGTATCTAACCTGAGGTCAGACTCTTCTGCTCTCACTTCCCTGCAATCCATCAACAGGAGTCTCAGATACTTTAACTCTTCCACTTGACATAAGTTCCCTTTCTTTAACCATGCTTTTCCAGATGACATCCAGAGACATCTCCATCAGAATAAACGTGAGTTCGGTTAAATTTTTCAAAAGCAACAGGTTTAACAGCGGAGACTGGAAGCGGAGCATGAGGTTTAACAGGATTTTCCAATACGTCAAGATAACAATGGTCAAATAGTCACGGCAAACATAGGGGGCAAATACTACCGCTCAGAACTTCACCAGCGATACTGGGTGCTTCAACTTTCTTAAATTGGACGTCCTCCATCTATTCCCTGGATACCTTAACTCCTTCCCCTGAGGAAATGGAGAAATGGTGCAAGGAAAGAAAGTGTGGTGTTCTTTAAAACACAACGCTTATTGATTAAAACATTATCGTCACCTGGCCTCTCCAGTTTGGAAGTAATTACCCATTGTTTATATATATTTTTATCATTTATTTACGGTGATGAATTTTTATCATTGAGAGAACTGGACTAGCATTCACAAGACAGCGCCCTCTGTTGGTGGGGAGGAGTGTAGCAGATGTAAATCAGAGTTAAACTTTAACATGTATAGAAAATACCAGAAATCCAGTCACGGAACGTAGGCACGAATAACTCATCTGAAGCGAGAGCGTGGAATTCACAAAGCAATTAGCCTCGGTATTACCAAACCGCCCCAGACAGTCAGGAAAACATCAACAATCACATTATTATTCACAGATGTAAAATCCCATTTAAAAGAACGTGACCCATGGGTGAGTACGCTTTCAGTTTCCGCACTGAATCTGGGTCAAACATGCTAATGACATTCGGAGTGAA
>NC_071280.1:302500-320000 GCF_023375685.1 Ictalurus furcatus
TGAATGACATTTTATTGCTGCAGCATTCTTATCGAGTATTGAATATCGAGTGGATATTATTTGTGACCTGGACGTTTAATATGTTATAATCAAACTGTCAGGAAAAAAAAAACAAACCACTGGAACCAAAATAGAAGGTCCTGTCTCAGCTTTAAAAGCCATTTTGTTAAGAGAGCAGAGGAAAAAAAACAGTCTAGTGCTTGTTCAGCATTTGGCAGAGACGTCTGGCACTAATCTCGACTCGAGATGTTATACGGCGCCATACGGCTTCTTTTTGGTTTTTTTCTAGAAAGATTTGAGCCGTATTTTTAGGAGGAACGAACGACAGGCGAAGCCGTTCCGATGATCATGATTTAAATGTTATGTCTTCAGATCACGTCTCGAAGACATTTCTGATGGTCGGTGGGTGGGTGAGGGAGGGAGGGAGGGAGGGAGGGAAGGAGGGAGGGAAGGAGGGAGGGAGGGAGGGGGGTCATTATTTAGTGATTAATCTGACCTGGATTCTGTAGATTTGTGTGTAAGACTTTTCCGACTTTGGAAGAATCATAACTCTCCTTCAATAACTGTGGATGTAATTTGAGAGATTTTACAGATACACTTGTGGTTCCTCTAGGATTAATGAGCAAGAGGAAAAAATGGTGTTTGTAATTTATTTGATGAAATTCTCTGTGCTTCGCTTAATTGACATGAAATCGTTAAATTCTCTTCGTGTTAATTATACCGAATGTCAAAGAGAGAATATGAGGGAGGAAGGGACAGGGTCAGAAGAAAGGGCATCAGTCACCAAAGTGTCAGTGTAGTTTTTAAAGGCGCATTAATAATGGATGGGATTTGAATAAAGAGCATGAATTAATCATGAAATCAAATAATGTATATTAATACGTTTTTACTCCTATTGTATTCTTATTGTAGTGCGGATAGAGAGGACGGGGCGTGTGCGTGAGGAGAAGAAAGCTCTCTCCGTTTTTCTTTTTTTGGACCAAATCAAACACCGAATTGAAGCTCAGCGGGAGAGAGGAAACGATAGAAGGCGTGTGACGGAGCGTAGCAGCCGATCCCTTACGGAAAAACGCATTCGGAAAATGTCACGTGATCCAGAGAATAGCATGTGATCATGTGTGAAAAATGTTTATTCACGGGTGAAAATCACATCTGGAAATGTCCTACGTTTGAAAATGAGTGAGGGTGAAAATAATCATCTAAATAATTACATATTGAAAAAAAAAAAAAAAAGAATCGTGTAAAATGAAAATAAAAAGCACATGGGAAAATGAATTGTGGAAAAAAAAAATCGGGTGAAAATAAACGAATCATTTAAAAAAGAATCGGGTGAAAATAAACGAATCATTAAAAAAAAAGAATCACGTGAAAATAAATGAAGTATTAAACAAAGAATCACGTGAAAATAAACGAATCATTTTAAAAAAGAATCACGTGAAAATAAACGAATCATTTTTAAAAAGAATCATGTGAAAATAAACGAATCATTAAAAAAAAGAATCACGTGAAAATAAACGAATCATCTAAAGAAAGAATCACGTGAAAATAAACGAATCATATAAAAAAGAATCACGTGAAAATAAATGAATCATTAAAAAAAGAATCACGTGAAAGTAAATGAATCATTAAAAAAAAGAATCATGTGAAAATGAATAATTTTCAAAAAGAACCACGTGAAAATAAGTGAATCATTTAAAAAAAAAGAATCACGTGAAAATGAATCATTTAAAAAAGAATCATGTGAAAATAAATGAATCATTAAACAAAGAATCATGTGAAAAAATAATTACGTGAAAAATGAATGAATCATGTATAAAAAAAATTGTGATTATTAATTATTATTAAACGTATAAAGTGTCTTAAAAACACACGTGAATTTTTACGTGAAGTTCATGTGACTTTTCTATAACTGATTGGATTTCACATCCTTTTTAGAGCTTGCCATTCATACGTGGAATACCGAGCTGGATTTGTGCGTTCTTTCGAAGTCGTGGTCGTAGCTGTTACCAAGACAACAGATCTGTAAGATCAGATCTTCTAGAGGGCAGGCTTATTCAGAGTAAACAAGAGTCAAATCACGCATTGTAGATCAGCTGAATGCATCTTCATCTGCTTTGTGCTCGGTGTTCCCGGGATAGACTCTGGATTATGCTTTCAGTTGTCCCTCTGGAGAAATGCTTAAAGGTTATAACCTACAACAGAGTGTTTATCTGAAAGGGTTCCACGTACAGCTAAGAACCAGTCAAAGAAAATGAACAACAGTAGCAGAGCATCGAGGAGAAGTAATCAGAACAGCAGGTCGTTCCTCTGGGAAAACACCTACAGGTTCTAATTAGACTTTTGACTCTAAAAAGGATTTGAAGCTGAGAAAAAAAGGCAAAGGCCCTAAATTTGCAATACTGTTTTTTTTGTTTGTTTGTTTGTTTGTTTGTTTTAAACTGTAGAACTTGTTTTTCTGAATCTGAAGGAACTGTGATGGAGGTCATAACGGCTGTCCGATATTTTCCTATTGTATAATGAACTGATAGCAGTGGGAGTGTCTGGCTAATGTTTTCCCTCACACTGGGCTACTTATTAACTTAAAAAGAAAAGATAAAAATTCATGTAAACGACATATGTGGAGGAAATATCTATACAAAGTTCAGACTTCTACCAGGTCAAACCCCCCCCCCCATCCCCCCCCATGCTATGGTCAGAGTAATTGATTAATCGAGCTCCCTGAAGTAAAGTAAATGCTCTTTGCTCTCTCACACACACTGGAATGAACTTGCTCGGCGTGTGAGATCACGTCTACGGTACGTCTGCCTTGTGATTTGATTAGATTGTGGAATAATGCTTTAAGGAAACTGTGACTTTGTAAGAGAATTGATTTGTGGGACGTTCTTGTAATAACTTCATACACTATAAATTTGTGTTTATGCATTTTGCATTTTATTTTTAAATAAAAATACAAAGTGCCTGAGGGAATGATCATTCCCAGTGATTATTATCAGATTTATTTAAAAAAAAAAAAAACCTTTCATTTTGTTTTGTACTAAATGAGATTAACAATCGTTCTTAACTTGCAATGAGGTGACGTTTAAATTTATTTATCTTATTTGTAGTTTTGTTTAGTGAATTCATCCCATATCTTACATCTTTAAAGTTCATATTTTCACATTATATATATTACACAGTGCCTTAATACACCCCCCTTAATACCCCCCCCCCCCCCGGGGCACTGGAATGTGTTACTTTGAGATGTCGGTCATGTTCGTCTGGGCGTGGCTCAAATCTATGTGTTCAAAGCCTACATCAAAATCCAACAGAAGAGGGCTCATATATATATATATATATATATATATATATATATATACATGAGATTGAGTTCTGGGCTTTGACTGGACTGTTCCAACACATTCAGGTTCTGAACCACTGCAGTCTATCTTTGGCAGAATGTTTAATTTTAGCACAGATTTCCTGGTCGTCAACAGGGCTCAAAGTCTAGTACCACCTTCCCACTCCCCCGACTCTGTGACTACTCACTGTGACCACGTGCGTATTGTGAATGTTTCTGCGAGGTTCTGCTATTTTCAAGCATATCTGATTTTCTGGCCAATGAATTAAGCAGTGTGAGCACCTCTGAGACTCGTTGGAAATGCACTGATAAGAAATAGCCAAAAGAGAGTCTGAGAGAATATCCGAATGATCTGCTGTCATGGGCAGGAGAGCCCTGATTCCAGTTACGCAACTAACTACTTGTGTGGGAGTGCAAGTGCCAAACGTTAGCACAATTATTTGGAATGTTATACCTCAATGGATGTTAGGAACAGCACAGATATCATAATTCCTGGTGATGCACAATATAAA
Organism: Ictalurus furcatus; assembly: GCF_023375685.1. Taxonomy (NCBI): domain Eukaryota; kingdom Metazoa; phylum Chordata; class Actinopteri; order Siluriformes; family Ictaluridae; genus Ictalurus; species Ictalurus furcatus. Next base: position 306,350 of record NC_071280.1, read on the forward strand.
AATACTTGCTTTTTTGCACTATACCTCCAGCCAGTTCTCTTTGCAGAACAGACAGGCCTTGCTGCCTGGGTCTATCCAAGTAATATTTTCTCTTCATATTCTTTTAGTTCTCTTTTTGTCTTGTTTCCTTAGAAAATAGTCACAAAATCACATGATAGATAACTCATTTCTTTTCTTGAGAAAGTGGAATTTGGGGCTCAGGCCTGCTCCAGCAGAGATCTCTCCAGGTGAAAGATGATACAGTGTGGGCCTTGTCTTCAAGTGATCATGTGTGTTGTCACAGAGTGATGTGATTGGTCTAATGCAATGATGCTGACAATCCTTTGTGGTGAACATGGAAGCAACCTGATGCAAGTCTTCCCTTGCCTCGACTTCCTCGAAAAAGGGCTTGGTGGGGTCAGTGTGTCTGAGGATGGGAGCCATGGTGAAGGCTTTCTTGAGCTTTTTTAATGCCTCCTGGGCGGCTGGGGCCACGTAAGAGGGAGGTGCGCTATGGTGCTAAACCCTCAAATGAAACGTGGGTAAAAATTTGCAAAGCCGAGGAACCATCGCAACTCCTTGACGGTTCGCGGCGTGGGCCACTCTACCACCGCCTGAACTTTAAGTAGGTCCATGGTGACCCCCTTCGGGCTGATAACATACCCCAAGAAGGAGATCGTGTGTCGATGGAACTCACACTTTTCGGTCTTTGCATAATGCTGATGTTGCAGGAGGCGGTACAACCCCTGCCGGACATTGGCCGATATCCTCCTCTAGGGACGCAGAGTAAACAAGGATGTCATCGATGTATGTAATGACGCTCCTCCCCAGCATGTCTCTCAGGACGTCATTAATAAGACATTGGAACACTGAGGGGGCGTTAACGAGTCCATACGACATGACCAGGTACTCGTAGTGCCCCGAGGTGGTGCTGAATGCCGTCTTCCACTCGTCCCCCTCCCATATGCGGACCAGGTTGCATGTGCTACATAGGTCCAGCTTGGTAAATATGGTCGCAGACCTTAGCTGTTCGAGGGCTGCAGGTACTAGTGGCAGGGGATAACGGTATTTAAAAGATACTTGATTTAGGCCCCAGTTGTCTATAGATGGTCTGAGGGCCCCCTCCCTTCTTCTCCACAAAGAAGAAACTGGCGGGGGCCTCCTGAATATACTCCTCCATAGCCCGATGTTCGGCTTGGGAGAGAGGGTACACACGACCTCACGGTGGACTGGCTCCCGGAAGGAGCTCGATTGCGCAATCGTAGGTGCGGTGTGGTGGTAATCCGCTCACTCTCTCCTTGCTGAATACTTCCCTGAGGTCATGATATTCGGAGGAACTGTGACTGGGACGGGTGTAGTGGGGCTCTCTGGTCAATGAAGTTGCCGGCAGCTCCTGAGTCGATCAGCGCTGTGAGCACAGTAGACACCCCTGAGTGTTCAACCCTGACAGGTACCACGAATACATGAGTTGTGCGTGTGTGGATGGAACTCACCATTTGGTGTGGGGGTCGGCTGTCCCCGCTCTCCCCGGAGGGTCACGGATTTCTGAGCAGGCATTGGCGGACAAGGTGGCTGGCCTGTCCACAGTAAAAGCAGCTGAATTCTCGGCAACTACTCTCTCTCTCCTCCTCATGAAGCCGCGCCTGACCAAGCTGCATGGGCTCTGCTGCGGCTCCTGCCTTGGGGAGCCTGGGCTCCCACTGCACGGAGCGGTTGGTCTGGCGTAATAGGTCCAGCCGAATTGTGAGGTCAACAAGCGCATCAAGGGAGAGTTGTTCATCCCGACAGGCCAACTCCTTCACCAGCTCGGGATTCTGCCCCTGACGGAACACTGGCTTGAGGGCCGGTTCGTTCCACCCACTCTGCGCCGCGATGGTACAAAACTCCAGGGCATACTCCACAGCATCACGAGTGCCCTGCATGATTTTCATGAGCTCCTGGCCTGTCTCCCATCCGTCAGGCGAATGTTCAAAGGCATGCCGGAAACGGGTAATGAAATCCTCTAGCGATGGGATGGTGCCGCCCTCTCGCTCCCACACTGCGGTAGCCCATAAAAAGGCACATCTGGTTAAGAGCTCCAGGAAGTGCATGATCTTACGGGTCATTTCTGGGTAGCTGGCGAAGAACAGAGAACATTGTAACAGGAACCCCTAACATCGTTCCAGCTCTCCAGCATATCTCTCCAGCATCGGCAGTGGCGGAAAGTACGCAGGCGGCGGTGGTGGAATGTGCGCAGTTGGCGACGTGGCGGGGAGCATGGATTGAGACAGGAGTGCCACTCGCATCCATTAAGCGAGATATCTGATCTTGTTGAACATTTATATCTTTATTCTGTTCGTCAATAAATTGACACCATTCTGGGGCGCCCGCTGCTTCCATAGTTATGCGAAGTAATCTGTTACGGTACCTGAGACGGTAGCAAGCGCAGGCGATGCAGATTTCGGAAGGTGAGGATCAGGCAGAAGGCGTAATTGTAAAGCAGGCAGTAGGCAGGCGATCAGGCAAACGGACAATACAAGGCTCGGGCAGAGAATCGTGGTCAAGAAACAAAGCACAGAATCCGTGAACCAGGGTAATCCTTAATCGAACGCAGAGGCTTGGTCAAAGACAGAAACAAGGCTGCCGAGTGTTTGCTTCGCAAGCTAGTACTGCACGCACTTTCGCTTAAATCCTATGTGTGTGAGTGTGTGTCTGATTGGGTGTAGGTGTCCATGATCAGAACTCAGGCGAAGGTGCGGATATGGGATATGGGAAGTGTAGTCCTCGTCGGCCATGTTTGTAGTTTGCGCTGCACTCTGGGAACTGTAGTCACGGGTTCGCAGCAACGTGACATACAGGTGTGAAGTCTGACCAGGTTCCCAGTCTCTACTGATGAAAAACATCCCCACTATGTGAAACTACCTAATGTGTTGTTCCCAGGGTTATGAGCAGTGTTGGGTTTCTACCAAATGTAGTGCTTTGTGCCAAGGCCACACTTTGTCACTTTTTCTCAAATGAGATTTCATATGTGTTTTTTTTTTTCCAATAATAGCGTTCGTAATCACTTGTGCATGGGATAAAAAATGTCCATAGAATCTGTTTAAAATTAAAGAAACTTGTATTTTTCATTGTTCTTATCTCTAGCATTCTGTTCGTTACTGTAGGTGCTGCGATGAATGGATTAAAAATGCGAAACTCTGGCCTGGTCTTGCTCCCCCTGCTGGTAGCCTCAGTGTATACTGGGAACATTCTGCTCTTTCCTGTGGATGGCAGCCACTGGATCAACATGAAAATCATGATTGAGGCTCTTCATGCCAAAGGTCACAATATTACAGTCATACGAGCTTCGGACAGCTGGTACATTGAAGAAACGTCCCTGTTGTACACTTCCATCACTTTAAGAAGCTCAGCGATTTTTGAGCAAGAATTCATGCAGAATGTTATAAGCAGGTTCTTGGAAATTATGAGGGAGGGTTCCATGTGGGCTCGCCTGAAACTGGAGAAGGAGATGTGGGACATGTCCCTTGAAATGATTGTGAAAGAGAGAAGAATGGTGATCAGCATGATTGAAGACCAGGAACTAATGCAGTCCTTGAGAGATGCCAAATTTGATGTGTTTATTACTGACCCTGCTCTAATGAGTGGCCCCATATTAGGTCATTATCTCAACCTGCCACTTGTCTTTAATGTTCGGTGGACCATATATCATGAGGGCCATTTTGCAATCGCTCCCTCACCCCTTTCTTATGTACCATTGCCAATGTTAGAGCTGTCGGACCACATGAGCTTTTTTGAGAGAGTGGTAAATGTTGTCATATTCATTGTAACTGAATTACAGATTAAATATTTTATAGCTTCAAGCTACAATGAACTGTGTAATAAGATATTTGGTCCAGGGGTAGACTACTTTGAATTAGTCCAAGGAGCAGATCTGTGGCTCTTCAGAGTTGATTTTATCTTTGAATTTCCACGCCCTACTATGCCAAACGTTGTCTACGTTGGTGGTTTCCACTGCAAACCATCCAAACCTCTTCCACAGGATCTTGAGGACTTTGTGCAGAGCTCTGGTGATCATGGCGTCATTGTCATGTCGCTGGGAACTATGGTTGGTCAGCTTCCTCATGATGTAGCCAATTCAATAGCTGAGGCTTTTGCAGAACTTCCACAAAAAGTGATCTGGAGATATAAAGGAGACAGACCATCCACTGTGGGGAACAATACCTTAATAATGGACTGGATACCCCAAAATGATCTCCTTGGCCACCCTAAGACCAGGGCGTTTGTAGCTCATGGTGGAACCAATGGAATTCAGGAAGCCATCTATCATGGAGTTCCCATCATTGGTTTCGGACTCGTCTGGGATCAGCCTGACAATCTTTCAAAAATGAGGGTGAAGGGAGTCGCAAAAAATGTCAATTTCGCAACTGTGGACAAAGACTCCTTCCTTTTAACTTTGAACGAAGTGCTCCATGACCCTTCATACCGGGAAAACATGCAAAGACTCTCCAGACTCCACAGAGATGTGCCAATAAAACCATTAGACAATGCTGTCTTCTGGATCGAGTACTCGATGAGGCATGGTGGTGCGCCTCATCTACGAACACAGTCGTATAACATGCCCTGGTATTCTTACCACTCTGTAGATGTTCTACTGTTCCTGCTGTCTGTTCTTACATTTACTGCCTTCACTACATTTACAATCATTAGACATGTCTGCTATAGGCTGTGTATCAAGAAAAAAACAACTTCCTAAGAATACACATTGCTTAAAAATATCCGAGAACCTGCCTTAAGCATAAGACTAACAGGTAATGTTTAGAATAGAATAGAATTTTCAATATACACTATATGGCCGAAAGTTTGTGCACCCATCACCATCACGTCCAGGTGCACTTGTTGAACATCCCATTCCAGATTTATTTCCCCTTTTACAATTGTATACTTCCAACATTATGGTAATAGTTTGGGGAAGAACGACATACGGGTGTGATGGTCAGGGGTGCATATACTTTTGGCTTTATGGTGTACATGTTCTTTGTAAATGTACAATTGACAATTTAAACAGTTATGTAAACTATTCCCCTGAGAATAAATAAACATCTTGAAACTGGGATTTTCGCTGAGGGCCGTATTCAGACATGGCAATTTAAGTCCAAAAGGTACATCAGTATTTACGTGGGAGCAGTACCTCATCTTCAGATTTGGGTTCTGCATGTACTTAAGTGAATTTTCTGAGCTCCACATTCAGATGATTAACATCACCTGTGTGTAGTTTACGCCTCTGAAGTTGCCAGAGCTTTCTTGAGTATAAGACGTGGTTTTTAGACAGTGTCTAGACCACTTCCTGTAAACACAAGTTGGGTGGGGTTCTCATGTGCAGGATGGAGTTTGACCAAAGCGGAGGCATGTCTTAGTTAAACACACTCCTGATCTTTGATTTAAGAACACTTTTCGTGAACGTAAGGGTATAATATAGTAGTAAAAGAGTAATTCATTCATCTGTGTCCTGGATGTGCATGCTCTTTGCTTTTTCACACACACTTGAATGAACTTGTTTGGCTTAAGTGCTCATGTCTATGGTGTGTCTGAATTTTTCACTTCGTTTGACTATTGAATAGTAATTTCCAATAATCATTCGAAATGACCATTGGTGATTTCTATCACCAAACTTTTCATTTAGTTTGTGCATAATAAATCAGATCGATTCAAATGTTTACATTATGTTCTAGTATGTAGAATATATTTAGCCAAATCTCTATTTCCGGATGACCTGAATTCATGAAATTCTACATATTCATTCCTATCCCTACTTAGAAGCTTATTACAGAGGAATTTCACCAAATGTACCTTGTTGTTGGATTTACTGTATGTTGGATTATATATTAATATGTATTATGTAAAAGAGTATAGCATTTTTGTGATTTTTAGCAATAAAGAAATCATTTTCAAACAATTTTCCTGCAAATGTTTTTGAAAGCCTCTTCACAGTGAAATAAACATTTTACTTCTAAAATTATCAGAAGACTAGATTTTTGTTTTGTAATAAGTATACGAATTTGGGCGTATTTCATTAGATGAAGCATCGTTTACATAAAGGATTGTAAATTAAAAAAATAATAAAAAAGTTCAAATATAATAATACCTGAAAGATCATCAGTATAGGTTAAATGGGATGTCTATTGCTTTTAAATATTTACTCTGTCCACCTGTAGGGTTTCGCCTTAACGCGTCACAGCCCCTCGTTCTTTTTTAAAAAATTGCTCGAGCTCTGTCAGATTGGATGGGCAGCGTTGTTGTTGGTGTCTTGCACACAGATTCTCAAACAGCTTGAGGTCTGGTCTGGACCATCTCACCCACAACCCTGACCAGTTTTCCAGTACCTGCTGATAAGAAACATCCCCATAACATTAAACTACCACCACCATGCTTCACAGTTGGGATGGTGTTCTCAGGGTGATGAACAGTGTTGAGTTTCCACCAAATGTAGTGCTGTGTGCCAAGGCCAAAAATTTAGATCTCATTAGTTCAGAGAACCTTTTCCCACCACGTTTGTTCCATCATGCCTTTTTAGCAAACTCCAAAAGAGATGTCATATAGCTTTTTTCAATAATAGTTATCTTCTCATCACTTAAATTGTCCAGGCTGTGGTTGTGATGCGAACAGCCTCTGCCAGCTGAGCTGTGGATCTAGCTAGTTCCTTCAGAGTTACCCTTGGCCTCTTGGTTGCATCTTTGACTAATACACTCCTAATGCAAGGCACTGTATATATTATTTCTCTGAAGTAAAGTATGTGCGATGTAGTTTGTTGTTTAAAATTAAAGAGACTTGTATTTTTCATTGTTCTTATCTCTAGCATTCTGTTTGTTTCTGTAGGTGCTGCGATGAATGGACTAAAAATGCGAAACTCTGGCCTGGTCTTGCTCCCCCTGCTGGTAGCCTCAGTCTATACTGGGAACATTCTGCTCTTTCCTGTGGATGGCAGCCACTGGATCAACATGAAAATCATGATTGAGGCTCTTCATGCCAAAGGTCACAACATTACAGTCATGCGAGCTTCGGACAGCTGGTACATTGAAGAAACGTCCCCGTTGTACACTTCCATCACTTTAGGAAGCTCAGCGCTTTTTGATCAAGAATTCATGCAGAATGTTATAAGTAGACTCTTGGAAATTATGAGGGAGGGTTCCATGTGGGCTCGCCTGAAACTGGAGAAGGAGATGTGGGACATGTCCCTTGAAATGATTGTGAAAGAGAGAAGAATGGTGATCAGCATGATTGAAGACCAGGAACTAATGCAGTCCTTGAGAGATGCCAAATTTGATGTGTTTATTACTGACCCTGTGATAATGAGTGGCCCCATATTAGGTCATTATCTCAACCTGCCACTTGTCTTTAATGTTCGGTGGACAATAAAGGGTGAGGGCCATTTTGCAATCGCTCCCTCACCCCTTTCTTATGTACCATTGCCAATGTTAGAGCTGTCGGACCACATGAGCTTTTTTGAGAGAGTGGTAAATGTTGTCATGTACATTGTCACTGAATTACAGATTAAATATTTTATAGCTTCAAGCTACAATGAACTGTGTAATAAGATATTTGGTCCAGGGGTAGACTACTTTGAATTAGTCCAAGGAGCAGATCTGTGGCTCTTCAGAGTTGATTTTATCTTTGAATTTCCACGCCCTACTATGCCAAACGTTGTCTACGTTGGTGGTTTCCACTGCAAACCATCCAAACCTCTTCCACAGGATCTTGAGGACTTTGTGCAGAGCTCTGGTGATCATGGCGTCATTGTCATGTCGCTGGGAACTATGGTTGGTCAGCTTCCTCATGATGTAGCCAATTCAATAGCTGAGGCTTTTTCAGAACTTCCACAAAAAGTGATCTGGAGATATAAAGGAGACAGACCATCCACTGTGGGGAACAATACCTTAATAATGGACTGGATACCCCAAAATGATCTCCTTGGCCACCCTAAGACCAGGGCGTTTGTAGCTCATGGTGGAACCAATGGAATTCAGGAAGCCATCTATCATGGAGTTCCCATCATTGGTTTCGGACTCATCTGGGATCAGCCTGACAATCTTTCAAAAATGAGGGTGAAGGGAGTCGCAAAAAATGTCAATTTCGCAACTGTGGACAAAGACTCCTTCCTTTTAACTTTGAACGAAGTGCTCCATGACCCTTCATACCGGGAAAACATGCAAAGACTCTCCAGACTCCACAGAGATGTGCCAATAAAACCATTAGACAATGCTGTCTTCTGGATCGAGTACTCGATGAGGCATGGTGGTGCGCCTCATCTACGAACACAGTCGTATAACATGCCCTGGTATTCTTACCACTCTGTAGATGTTCTACTGTTCCTGCTGTCTGTTCTTACATTTACTGCCTTCACTACATTTACAATCATTAGACATGTCTGCTATAGGCTGTGTATCAAGAAAAAAACAACTTCCTAAGAATACACATCGGTATATAAAATCACACACAGTACGCTGTCATGAGCTCAGAGCTCGAGCGCTGTTAAACCGGATCAAGTGGATCGTATTGTTAAATTAAACCAGCGATAATTGTCATATATTGTCATTGTCATTGTTTATTTGCCTTCCTAATACTCTGCCCAGTTAAATAAAACAACGTTTGTTTATTTTCTCTCATTTTACAGACACGAGGTGGTTTTTGAAAGACAGAAGCAGGTTATAGTGTGTGAAGGAAATGCAGACCGGCAGCTCTGCAATCGGTTTCCAAAGCCCAAATCAGATTAGCTGCGCTCTTAGGGACGATACACACGCTGAACAGCCGCAGTTGATATTCGCCACGCCTTTCTCCCTTGGTTCCCCGTGAGTCATTTTCTCAACCGTCTTTCCCCAGGCTGACTCGTTCACACGGTTCAGTACGTTCCCCACCGCTGCTGCCCGAGCAACAATCCTGCGCATGAATATACCCTACCTTGCTGACGTGCAAATTTATACGTACAACTATACGACCCTCGAATCGTCTAAATTCTCGCCCAGTTCCTGTGGATTTTACAATCAGATCACGTTCAAATCAACCCTTATGGATCGTTTATTTCTATTACGTGCCAGTGAACGTTTTGTGAAATTCACATTTCGTATTGACTCGAAAGAAAACGATTCCGAGGCAAATCTATAAACGAGGGCAAAAAGTAACGGCGCCCTATAAAAGAAGAAGGCGTTTAGGTGCACGCTGCAGCTAGGACGTTCTCTTTCGCCGTTCCGTCGCCATTTTCTCATTTTCAGCTCTCTTTACCATCTGTTGTGATTTGTGGGTGTGGCCAAATGTAAATGCTAGGAAGGTGATTGGTGATGTACGGTTGATCGGTGTTTGGTTCAGGTTGATCGATAAATGCGGTCCATTTGTTGGAAATATTATAAAGGTACCGTCCAAGGTGTTCATATTTAATTCCAGTTCCAATTTAATTCAAAATGGAACTTAGGTTCAAAATATACCTCTATATATAAAATACAGAAAACGTTCTTTGTGTTCTTACGTTGATTCTTTTTTTTTTTTTTTTAAAAAGTTGAATTAAATCTTCTGCATGTATTTCACGCTTCGGCGCTCCTTGAGTAGACATGTTTAGACTTTTAAAGATAAGCACTTGCCTTTAAGCCTAAGAATAATTTTTACTGTAATACGATGTAACATATCATTTTAAACAAGCTTTTTATGCAAGCATTTAAATAAGCATGTAATAAGACTGTGGTAGGTTTTATTGTCAATAAATTGCTGCAAAAAAAAAAAAAAAGTCCTAGTAGTAATTTCCACATTAATCACAGCAATATTTGGTTTAATTTAATGAGATATGGCTTCTACACGCCACGGTTATTTCGCAGCGTGTAAAATAGCACTTGATCCAGCATGTCCTGTACGTAAAGCCGTACGTAAAGAAAACCGCGCAGCAAGTGACCGGACAGGCCGCAAAATATTGATTTTATTTTGAACATCAGGGGTTAATTGTGCACGGGGTTTAACTGGATCACGAAATCATAACTTGCGCATGCGATGCAGCCGATTTTCATCAGGGTTTCGTGTTCTGTGAGCCTGTAATGGCTGGGGTTGGATTGAAACACTTGTTAATCATGACTGCTGCGTGCGACATGAATCTCATGTGATGGGGGAAAGAAAGATTAAGAGGAGAGGAGCGGAGAGGAGCGGAGCGGAGCGAGACGGCCATGTAACACCACGGACTATTTTAAAGCACCAAATTCCCACTCTGTCGTTCCCTCGATCCCCATCTCTCAGATTGAAGAATGACCACTGTTAAAACTGGGCTAAAAACTCGGACATCAAAAAAACGTGTGTGTGTGTGTGTGTGTGTGTGTGTGTGTGTGTGTGTGTGTGTTCTGTAGAGGATCTAGTCACTATTACTACTAGGTTTCAGTGTCAGATTTTATACCATGGATGAAGGATCACACCCACACACACTAACACACACACACACACACACACACACACACACACACACACATACACACCAGAGAAATGTCCTTCATCCGCCCGATGCGCTTTTGAGGTGAATTGAAACTGATCAGGTGGGAGAGCTGCTGGCACAGGTGTAAAGAAAACAAATTAAATGTAATAACACGACCGTAACAAAAGTGTGTGTGTGTGTGTGTGAGAGAGAGAGAGAGAGGGGGGGGTTAAGTGATTTCAGATGGTTTTTAAATGAATGTAATAATTGTGATTCTCTGGAACTGTTAGGATTTTTTCCTTAATCAGATTTTTTAAATATATATATAAAGATGTCTGTGAAAGTAAAATAATCCAGTAACATTACGTACTGTAAGGCGGCCATCTTGATCTCATGAGATCAACTCATTCGAAAGAGCTTAAAGCTTTCGTTTAGAGTTTTGTACAAAAAGAGGGTACGCATCAGAAGGGTACGGATGCTGATCCTGCCCCTTAAAGGAGACGATTTGCATATTTATTATTAACGTGTGCTCGTGAATGACACGCGTCATGAGATCGCGTTCAGAATCGAGCGAGGTCGTTCTAGTTTCACTTTTCCTTCATTACCCACAATGCCGTTCTCTACTGACAGAGACATGCAGCGGCGCTTTAGCGCTTTAGTCTGTCTCACGTGTACGCTCCGACATCTCCACCGCGTCTACGCTGGGGTTCTGTTTAATACGGCGCTGGGGAAGGAGCAGCGAGGAAAGACGGATGAGAGAACCCTCACCGTTATCAGGGGTTGTTTTTCTCTCCTATTAAACTCTCTTGTAACTCTCTGTTCATCTGTTTGTTCATGAACTCAAGTGGGGGATAAAAAAGATTTAATGACTCAGTGACGCTGCACATATCACACACACACACACACACACACACACACACACCTCTCTATCCACTTCAGTTTTTATTTCCATCTCATTAATTATTCATAAAAGCCTCATAAATATGCAAACTTGGTTCTCACTCCAACTCATTTGCTTTATGCCATCTGGCCATTAAGCAACTTCTGCTGCAGCAGCTAGCAGTTATGGAAGGGCAAACTTACACACACACACACACACACACACACATGAACCCAGACACATAAACACGTACAGTAACGTGTGCTAGTTAGATCGACAGCTAATGTGTGTTTATATATATTTGATATTTTATATTTGTTAATATACGGTGTATATATACCTGAAGACTTTATTAGGAACACCCGTACACCTGCTCAACTTATTCGATCGACCACATCATGGTGGTGTCAGCATCTTCGTGCATAAAACCGTGCAGAGACAGGTCTTCAGGTGATGTTTACATCAAACTTCAGCATGAGGAAAGTTCTAAGTGATCTCCGTGACCTTGAGCGTGGCGTGAGTGCTTCTCAAACTGCTGATCTCCTGATATTTTCACACGCAACAATCTCTAGAAAAATGTATTAAACATGTATGACCGCGCTTTACAACTGCGCTGAGCAGAAAAGCATCTCACAAAAGACCCACACTGGAGTGGACCTCAAGGCTAATCCTGATTAAATTCTGACACTGCCTGGATCGCTAGCATGAATTTAGAAGAATGCCGCTGGCGTAGAGCTGAGTGTCGGAGAAACTCTTCATGATGAGCGTGTTCAGACATGTTAGAATGGGGAATCTGGATCTGCAGTCCAGGCTTTCAGTCCTAACACTGTTCCTGCAGCTGTATGACGTGGAACAGTGACTAGTCTGAAATATAACCCATTCATGCTCCTGCTGCACACACAAAGAAAGATTGACTACTTTCTCTCTCTCGCTCGCTCGCTCGCTCTCTCTCTCTGAAAGAGAGCACTCGGAGAGATCTCAAGCTCTTGAGGATTCTGGATTGTGGTGTGATTTAGGCAGAGAGTGCTTTAGCGATGGTAACGGTTTAGCCATGTTCACGTGAGAGCCGTGTCCTTGAGCGGGGACTGAATGTCGAGAGATGTGGGTTTTCATCATGTTACGGTTATGAATGACTTTTCTCGTGTGTGTATGAAGTGTATAAAGAATAAAGTGAAGTGGGATGTAATATTTGCAATAAGTGCATCTGTCACACAGCCATCTCTTCAGCTGTGAGTGTTATTTTAACACCCGTTAGTCGTTTTAGCTGGACCTGTGGGAGTCGGGATCCTCCGTCAGCGCGCTGCCTGTGAGGTAACTGTCTTTACATTTACATCTACGTTAACGCCATGCAGCAGACGTGCTTATCCAGAGTGTCTATTAATAAATACGTCCTGATATTGGTTCACTAGGTCACGGACTAACGGTCATCAGACTTAACACTCTGTTGGGACAGGAATACAGTAAGAGAAGCACCTAGACGACACGTGTGGTTTTTTTTTAAATAAAGTGCTAATGTAAGTACTTCAGAAAGAGGTAGGTTTAAAGACCGCCAGCTGTTTGGACATCTAGGGGAAGTTCTGTCGTTCGTTCCTCCACATAGGCACCAGAACAGAGAAGAGTCTTGAAGCAGGTCTTCCTTGTAGCCTAAAAAGCCCTCCTTGTCGCTCACTGTGAAATTCAGTTTCTTCGGTGCTCCTCGAGATTTTCACAGCTGTCTAGCACGGAGGTGCGAATACGTGCCACTTGCACGGTCGAATGATGACATCTGGAGGTCATCACGTATGAAAATGAGGGCGGTCCGACCCTCGGGTTCTCCCTACCAGTTCTGCGATATCAACATGTCTCAGATCTTTCTGCTCCGGTCTGATACATCGATCACCCAGATTTCCTTACTTAAATATCACCTTTAAAAACGGAAGATTAGCTACAGGGGCTAAGCCTCTGTCCACACGTATACAAATATTCCTGAAGCGCCGAGGACTGGGACGCTGACCTGATTTGTTCCTTTTTGCGGTCTGGAATTTCATTTCACGTTGTTTCAGGAGACGGAATATTATCCCGGAAGAAAAACACTGTTCTTGGAGACGGGAAATGTTTTGCGAACAAAAGGGATAAAAACGATATTTTCTACGTCTGAACAGAGCCTGAATTCAGCATGGATAGTGCCGTGAACCAATTCTGCTCGACTAGGACTAAGCCTCAGGACTAACCCCCAGGCAGCTACGCAGCTACAGGAGCCATCTGTTTGATCAGGAATAGCCACGGAGGGTGGAACGGTTTAACCCGGAGGAATATGACGGACAGTGTTAACTTCCTCTCCTGCGCTAGCAGCAGGAACGAGGCCTACAACCATCGGTTGTATTTTTCCCACACCTGAG
>NC_071280.1:330000-337500 GCF_023375685.1 Ictalurus furcatus
ATGACGGGATTAAGAGTTAGCGCCATTCATCCCACGCCGCTCCTCCACCTGCAGCTGCTACGAACGCTAATTGGCAAAAGCTCTGGCTGAGAGAGACACAATTACAGAGCTCGATGCTGAATCTCCCCGGGTTAGAGAGCCGAGGCGGGACCAAAACAGGATTAAGAAATGGGCTGGAAGTACGGACTTGAAGGAAAACGCCACTCGCGTATTCATCTCCATGCGTCATGATTGACATCTGGTCTTTAACAGCGACTGAAGTCTATTACATCCTGAAAATTCTGAGCAGAAACGGGGGGTTTTTTTGGCTGTAGAACAGTTTCCTACGTTACCCACAATGCCGTGTGAGTCAGTATCAGTATCAGTGTCACTGAGTACCAAAAAGCGTGTACTGTTAGTATAAGTCTAGTGATTGCTCATTTTAAAGTGCACCTATTATGGTTTTTCAATGCAGTGTGTAATAGAGTGTGTTTGGGAATGTAAAAAGTCACAAAAAAGAAGACTCCCGAAAGAAGGAAGCGGTTCTGAACAGCTGAAATGAGTCGTTAGTGATTCCAGACTTTCCTCCTGTACTAAACCCATGTAGGTTCATAACAATAAGCCCCGCCTCTCGTCTTCATCGGCTGCTCGGAAACAGGCGGAGCTGAAACCCGTTACGGTAGTGGGCGTTTCATTTTTGAAACACGCTGACAGTGGTAGACCAATCACAACAGACTGGCACATCTGACCAATCAGAGCAGAGTATGCTTTCTGAAAGGAGGAGTTTAGAACGAATCCTTTAGAATAAATCATTTAGAACGGAGCGTTTAGAACGAATCCTTTAGAATGGATCATTTAGAACGGCTCATTTAGAACGGATCATTTAGAACGAATCCTTTAGAACGGATCATTTAGAACGGATCATTTAGAACGGATCATTTAGAACGAATCCTTTAGAACGGATCATTTAGAACGGATCATTTAGAATGGATCATTTAGAACGAATCCTTTAGAATGGATCATTTAGAACGAATCCTTTAGAACGGATCATTTAGAATGGATCATTTAGAACGAATCCTTTAGAACGGATCATTTAGAACGGATCATTTAGAATGGATCATTTAGAACGAATCCTTTAGAACGGATCATTGGGGGGGGTTAAGCTGCTTGAGATTTAGATCCTAAAAAAGATGTTTGAAATGTGGAAAAGTTAGAAACTGTACATCAAAAATTAGATTAAATCATCATTGTTGTGATTTGTGTGTGTGTGTGTGTGAGAGAGAGAGAGAGAGAGAGAGAGAGAGAGAGAGAGAGAGAGAAGCCATGAGAATTTCTTGGAAACGAGAGGTGGATCGATAAGCGTGGGTGGACGTGACCGGTAAACCTAATTATCCTGTTTCCAACTTAAATATATTACTGCTTTGGATTTGGATCGGACTTTCCGAGAAATATTGGCGAGGCAGGAATAAGTGACTTCTTCATTAGGCTTGGATTAGACTGTGGGAGGATCAGATCCCAGTCCTACAGAGACTTTTTCTCATTCGTCAAACGCAGAGCATGAAACGCTTTGCGGTTGACCGATTGGTTAAACTGAGCGGATTAGATTAGATTAGACCAGAGAGACACACACATTTTTATTGTCACGCGTACGTATACGAAGCCCTGAGCCGCACGTCGATTATTTCCACATGAATTGTTGAATTAAATTAAAATAATGGCAGTGTGTATTGAAATAAGCGGATACACAGTCGAAGTCATTCCGACAAAATATCGAGATCCTGAGTCAGAATAGTGACATAAGGAGATCTTTAGAAAACAATAATGTCATAATATTTTAAATAATTGAATAGTCAGTTCAAATATTGACATAATACCTTTTAAAAATAGTTATTTAGCTCAAAGAATGAGATGTTAACTCACATTTTCTGCGTATCTTGAAAGCTGTAACTGTTCGGCTGTATGGTCTGGGGGTTTTTTGGTAAGTGTAGTTTTTGTTATTGTCACGAGAGTGTGTGGTATAAAGACAGTTCGGTCCTGAGGTGTGAAAAACGAGACAACGTGGATTCCACCGGGCCAAAATAAATCTGAGAAGAATCGGCAGCAGTAAGGAGACGATAGTGCGAGCTGGAAAGTGAAACGTTCCGACAGAGGAGCGTGAGAGGACGCCCCGCCTCTTCCTCGTCCAGGTGTAAGAACGTCACTGCGGACTCTGAGGTAAGGAAGGAAAAGAAGAGCGCTTTGAGCTTCCTTATCCTCGGGTAGCGGGCCTGCAGCGACGCCGAGCAATAACTCTGTGATTACGAGTTGCGTCTGTCATCGCAATCTTAACCTGACACTAACGAGCAGAAGCTGGAGCTGGGAATAAGCCCTCTTATGAGTTCTGAGCCTCAGCGCTGTTCATGCACAGCATCGGTGATGAGCACGAAAAATACGCTGCGTCCTACAGCCTACATCCTACACCCCTCCCACCTCCTACACCCCTCCCACCTCCTACATCCTACACCCCTCCCACCTCCTACATCCTACACCCCTCCCACCTCCTACATCCTACACCCCTCCCACCTCCTACACCCCTCCCACCTCCTACATCCTACACCCCTCCCACCTCCTACATCCTACATCCTATACCCCGCCCACATCCTACACCCCTCCCACCTCCTACATCCTACACCCCTCCCACCTCCTACATCCTACATCCTATACCCCGCCCACATCCTACACCCCTCCCACCTCCTACATCCTACACCCCTCCCACCTCCTACATCCTACATCCTATACCCCGCCCACATCCTACACCCCTCCCACCTCCTACATCCCACATCCTACACCCCGTCCACATCCTACACCCCTCCCACCTCCTACATCCTACACCCCTCCCACCTCCTACATCCTACATCCTACACCACGCCCACATCCTACACCCCCCCACATCCTACACCCTGCCTACATCCTACACCCCCCCCACATCCTACACCCCTCCCACCTCCTACATCCTACATCCTACACCCCACCCACATCCTACACCCCCACCTACATCCTACACCCCTCCCACCTCCTACATCCTACATCCTACATCCTACACCCCGCCCACCTCCTACATCCTACATCCTACACCCCGCCCACATCCTACACCCTCCTACATCCTACACCCCCCCTACATCCTACACCCCGCCTACATCCTACACCCCTCCCACCTCCTATATCCTACATCCTACACCCCGCCCACATCCTACACCCCTCCCACCTCCTACATCCTACATCCTACACCCCCCTACATCCTACACCCCTCCTACATCCCACCTCCTACATCCTACACCCCTCCCACCTCCTACATCTCACCTCCTACATCCTACATCCTACCTCTGAATAGAGTTTTCAAAATATTACTTAATACAGAAATTTTAGTCTGTAAACTAGAATTATTATTATTATTATTATTATTATTATTATTATTATTATTACTATTAAACTGCAGAAAATCTCCAAATCAAATTCACATTAAAGTTGAACTTTTTCGTTGTTGATCTACTTTCGCTGTTGAGTTATTAATAGATGTGAGATGTTATCCCTGCTACACTATATACTACTAAAATATTATTCATATGTTTAAAGCTGAAATGCTGAAACGTCTTGTATGCTTTGTGAATATTAACTAGACGGACAGCTCGTGCTTTTGAGAGCTTTCCAAAAAAAAAAACAACCCCCATCACGATTATCTTCCTATACCTCAAAGCCATAATACCCCCAAAAACACCCCCATCGTCCATTACCACGTAAACTTTAATACCCGGTGGGGTTCGCTGGACTCCAACAGAGATTCTCTCACAGCGTAAACACTTCCCTTAAATGTTTTCCCCTCCGGTCCCAAATAAAGCGTTAAAGATGCCCTGATGCAGCGCTTAAAGCTCTGCAAGTGAAGTTTTAATTACACCAGAGATCCGTTTCACGCTCGACCCCCTGGCCTCTGACCTCTGACCCCTGTCTCCGTTCCGCTCCTCTTTAACTAGCTGAGCCTTCAAAAAAACATTTTCACAGCTTCCAGTGTCCAAACTTTAAAGCTTGCAGAGTTCCAGGTTTGAGATCACATTAGACAGATCAGACGCCTGCGCGCTGATTTATTATTCATCCATTTTCCAGATGAACACTCCACGCTGACATTTACTTATTTAAAAAGAAGAATAATAAACCTGCAAAATGTGTCTTAAGTGATAAGTGATTTCTGATATTGTCCGTGTAGATTAACACTGATGTGATCCACGAGATGATGATGATGATTATTATTATTAGTAGTAGTAGTAGTAGTAGTAGTATTAAAGAGCAAGTCTGGAGTATTTGAATGTATGTCAGTAGTTTAGAGAGCAGCAGAAATGCGACTCGGAGGTCATTTTCCTCAAATAAAAACGGCAGCTTCTCCGTAAGTGTGTGCATGAAGGGGTTCAATCCGGTACATCACGATACAGCGAACCCGTCTCTGGGTATTTGATAACGTTTGACATAAATGTCACGTTGCACGCTCTCTAAACAATTACAGACGCACACGCGGTACGCGAGCGCTTCTCCTCGACAGCGGGCAGCGTGGAGCACGAGGGCAGATAATCCTCCAAAACAAAGAATAATTACGTGTGATTATTAAAGGGGTTCGTTTTCATTACGGATTCAAACGTACGTCGCGCTGTCGCTTTAAACGTCAGGGAGCGTCGTGGAAGATCGACGGCTACGGCGCGGTTCTCGTGTCACACGCCGAGAACGAGTCGGATTTATTCGGAACGATGAAGACGACCAGATTTTGTTGCTGCTTTTACGTCTTTACTGCCAGAATGAGTGATTTTTCTCTCCTACAGTGTGGGAAGCAATTGTTTCTGAATCCCTGAAGGACTGGGAAGTGTGTGTGTGTGTGTGTGTGTGTGTGTGAGAGAGAGAGAGAGAGAGAGAGAGCAAACTACTGAAGATCTTTTCTGCAATCTATAGCATTTGAGTAAAAAATGCATATGGCGCTGAATATAGAGTGCAAGTGATGCAAGTTATGCAATTTAAAACTATAACACACACACACACACACACACACACGCACACACACAGTACATAGAACAATGCATTACCTTACTAAAAGTCCTGATGAAAGAAATAATCCCGATGTTTCCTCTGCTGCTAAGTAACAGTACGCCGTAGCCGAGCCCGTGAGGAAATCTCATCAGCCTTTAAACGGAACCCGAGAATGAAATCGTTTTTATTTTTACTCCCACGTAGCGTCTGCGCTTTAAAAACGACCCGAACGCGATGAGTCCTGCCGTGGAACACGCCCGGAACGTCCGCTGATCACTCTCGCTCCGTGACTCGAGCGTGAAGGTTGCGTCCGTATTTCCGTGAGGAACGTTCCCGGCGTTCCGAGAAAGGTGTTTAAAAGTGAAAAACAGAATGGGAACACTAATACGATGGTCCTGTGTCTGAAGGGAAAGATGGCGAGCGGTGAAACGGAGAGGTTTATAGATGGAGTAGTGCTGATGTAATTCTCACGTTAATCACCGGATTAATTGAACAAAATGGCGTCCGCGCTCTTTATTCAGCAGCGCGGAGAAGAGCACTTGATCCAGCGCACCCTGTTGTTATTATTATTAATTTTATTTTACAGTTTGTTTATATTTTTATATCGAGCAAAACGTAACGAAGTCCTGAGACGCTAAATCGTGACGCGTGCGCGGAGATTTCCTCACGCTTTTAACTCGCTCTTTTTAATCAAAAATAACGGCGGTGTTTTGTGTTAATTTGCTCCGGTAAAGGATATAAACGTGAAGGATAATCTGACCAAGCGCTCGTCCGCTACGCTTACCGCATTCATCATTTTATAAACATCATGAATCATGTTTTATCTGGGGTTTTTTTTCTATTTTTTTTTATAAAACATCATGTTTGATCAGTTTAATCGCTTAGTGTTTGTTTGTAAGCAAGAAAACAAATGCAACAATTAGCCGGAAATGTAGAGACGGTCGGTTAGCATGACTTCTGACCAGGTTAGACGTAGACTTCTTTTTTTTTTCTTCTGGGGTGGCAGTACAGAGTGGGACAACCATGTGGCGCCCCCTATCTGTGGCCTCATAAAAGGATAGAGCATTTGAAGTCATTGCTAACAGGCTAAATCATGTGAAGTACGCTAGAGTGACGAATTCAGTATCATTAGCTAGGGTTAGGGTTTGGGTTTGGGTTAGGGTTAAAAAAAAACTTACACTTATTACCTGCGACCGTTGGACGATAATGAAAGTTTTTTTTATCTTTAATTTATCGAACAGGGAAAATAGACCTTTAGCCACCAGATTTATCAGCACTAAAATCAACACTTTTAGTTACGCGGCACAACATTTCCCGGAGACGTTAAAGTGGGCATTTTGTTATTACTGTTATTATTCAACCTAGCCTCAAATGGGATAGGTTAAGCACACCTAAGCTCCGCCCACACTTCAGAATTTTTCCAAATTTGCAAATTTAACCCTTCCATGAAGGTAACACTATAGATTTTGTGAAGAAACGAAGACGAACGCGACGGTTCTCAAACCGCCGGCTACATCCGCAAACACAGACTTCAGTGTTGAGACACTGCGAGTGGTGGACGATCTTATCGGTGCACTACTGCTCACGTGGGAACACGCACACGTACGTGCACAAGTTGCGTACTGTATAGAGCGACCGCGTGGTTTAGATCTGCTAGTGACAACCTGTCAGGCACGCCCTCATTTGCACGACCCCAGGGACTCATGGGAACTGTCAATAACACGTCCTGCTCTATTTTTTTTTCTTCTTCTCTCTGTTATGTAATCTTCTCAGCGCTCACACGGATACGAAACCGGTCCGTCTTCCGTGGTGCTCTTTTATTAAATCCACACATGCACAGCTCTCATTTGAACCGACAAACACTGCGTCCGTTCTGACGGCGGCTTGCTTCAGGAGACGCCGCTGTGACGCTGTCCGAGGTCCTGAACGGACACCTTTAATCCTGAAGTTCACCTTTAGTGCTCAGATGTTCCTGTTGAATCCACTCAACTTTTCCATCACTCCATACGTTCCATGAGGACGAGGATGCAGGTTCCGGTCCATTAGAAAGGGATGAGTCGAATGCATGAATCATAAATAAATAAATAACTAAATAAAGAGCTAAGTCATGAAAGCAGGATAAGCTCTGATGTGCTGTGTGTGATTCAGGGCCACAGACTGCATTTCAGCACCACCATCACCATCCTGCTGCAGAACCTAGCTCGCTTGTAGGCTAAATGACACGCATCGGTGTGTAATGGAGGTCGCTGGGGCTCTTAAACAGACGCTCGGAATAACTTTGAATACTAATTTCCTTGCGTCAGGTTAAACAGGAAGCGCGGACGTTATCTGGAGCGCGAGGAAATCTGGGGGAAATTGCGGAGATTTGGGATGCATGCACCGTTCGTTTCGCACCTATTCTTCTTCTTCTCATCTTATAATAGATCATCATCATCATCATCATCATCATCATCATCAATAACAACAATGCGCCGATAA
>NC_071280.1:342500-357500 GCF_023375685.1 Ictalurus furcatus
TATATATATATATATATATATATATATATATTGTTTACGCATTTTTAAAAAAGAATTACAGTATTTGCTTTTCTCTTAGTTTGATTATTATCTTAGTATTTGTAAATATCTATACTTCATTTTTCCGTGTGTACTCTCTGTGTAGATTCTTCGAGACCAGTTCAGGCGTATTTTGGCGGACGGGTTTGATGGGCGTCGTGTCACACGGAGAAATCTTTTACACGTCGGTCAGAGTCCCAGAGATCTAGAAAAAAAGAAGATCTGGTACAACTCATGCCGCCGGGTCTCCATGACATCACGACTAGGTTCCTCTTCGGGTTTATGTGAGGTTCTAGAGCGTTTCCATCACAGCGTGCAGCGAATTCAAGATGCAGTTTCATCACTGACTTTTTACGCCCAAGGTTCAGAGAGTGTTCCTCTGATAGCAGAGATAAGACTCTTCCCCGTCTCCAAGTTCTGCTTAAAGTCAACAAATAGCCGCTATCACATAATGACTTTTGTCCCACGGGTCGAGAAGATGGTTTTTTCCCCGCTAGCTGATATTATAGCGCGAGAGCGAGCGAGCGAGAGGAGAAAAAGGGTGTGAAGTTTATTTTTGGAGAGCAGCGACTTGCTTGTCCTGAGCTCAGAGTTTTGGGCTAAACTGTCTTCTAAATAAACAGCTTAAATAGGACAGCGTTTTCTTGGAGAGTATTTCGCCTCAGGTACATATTGTGGATGAAGACAAACCACAAACAGCTCCGATGAAACCTCAGGATACGTCTAAACCATATCTCGATATTATTCTGACCTCAGTATTAATTATAATGTCTGTGTGCGAGTGCATGTACAACCAAATGATACATTTCAGCGTGACATATTGTGGTTACTTTAAACTGTCAGACGGTGGCGCCGTACTTAACCCTGCTCCTCACTTGAGACGACATCCTGCAGGGAAAAAAGTTCAACGATCAGAATCGAACCAAACCGAGACACGCCTCTGTTTTAGACAAACTCCGCCCCGCGTGCGTAACTCTCGCGTGACCTCAAACTCGACTCTCGGTACAGCTTCACGTCGGTTATGTGTAAATGCGAACGCCTCCGTCAGAGCCACGCCATGAATGTGTCCATGATTCGCTTCGTTTCCGAGCCGCAGTAATTACCTCTACAGAATCACACAAAGCCGCAGCTGGAGCGATTCTGTCGTCCGCTCCTGGTTCTTCGTTGTGATATTTGCTCGTTTTTTTTTTTTGGTTCCCGCAGGTTTCAAGAAGCTTTTTTATGCGTAACGGACCAGCGCTGGAGCACGGATTATCCACTGCGGTGCTTTTACATTCTCACAAAAGCCGTCGTGAGCGTTGGTCAGTCCATGAGAAAACACAAGGTTTCGCCTGAGCTCTGTAGTTTGTCCTTCTTCCAGGTTTTAAAATGACCTTAGAGGCTTTTTGTTGAGGCAGGAACACTGCGTCTGTTCAGTTCGTCAGAGAACATCTGTCGTCTGAACAAGCGTCAGAAGCCGCTGTTCATCTTGTAAGCATGAGACAACCTTCACCGTGTCACGTGAACGAGTGGTGGCCCGGGAAAAAGCCTTCGCACGGGGGGGGGGGAGGGGAACGTGATCGCAGATCGCCATCTGACGAAAAGTTCTAGCATTTTAAAGCGAAAGCAACAACACGGAGAGTTTCTCGTGGTGTGAAGGTTTCGCTCTGGTTCCATGTGCAATATTCAGTATGACACAGTGGTAAGGAGATGTTTATTCATGGAAGGAGTCTCCAGTGTCAGTGTTCTGATGTCTTCAGGACGTCTTCAGGACGTCTTCAGGACGTCTTCAGGACAGAGGAACGACTGTTTATAACAGCGAAGTGAGAACAGGAGCTAACGTGCTTCGCCGATATTAAATGTAACTATAAACGGATAAAAAGTACGAGGCCTTTCTTTATAAAGAAACATTTTATTGGTTGTATGAGAGGAATAAATCACTAACACAGCACACAAGAAGTGATTAAACACACTGGATTTTTATTGGGCGTGTGAAAGTTTACACGCGCACGTCTGCTCATTACGTTTATCTCCACCATATACCGGGCAAAAGCAGTGTGAAGTGTGATGGGAGCGATGGAAACCAGCGGCCGTAAGCTCCGTGCGTCTTCACCGGCTCATTTAGGATGGAATGATATTTGGGAGAACTCTGAAAGGAGTCTGCAGTCCATCCCACGTTCGCGTCTGCTGATCGGACGAGTCCGGTACGTGAGGGAGGTGAAGACGGGTCCCTCGAGGACGAGTGCTTTCACCATCAGCAGTTACCGAACCCTCGTCCGCACACGCTCCGATCAGCGGGTGCGAGAACACGACACATCATCGTTTCTTCAAAAAGATCTGACATCACAATTAATGAACGTCCTCCAACAGGGCGTCGAGATCCAGCGCAGACGTGCGCGTCTGTAGTTCTGCTATATATAATGCAGCAGATTGAGACGGCCCGCTGAGAGAACAAGGTCAAGTGCAGATTTACTGGCGGGGTTTGGCTTTTTGGTGTCTAGTCTGTCTTTGATTCTTCTGGAAAAAAAAAAAAGCAGGATATATATTTATATACATACACACATATCTGCCTGTAGAGGAGATTCTGGATTACTGACACAGTGCGTGGGTCAGAAACTCGCCGTCATCACAGACATCCCCTGACAGCATGATGAGGGACTGCAGTCACTGAATTCGAGAGACAGAGAGAGAGACAGAGAGAGAGACAGAGAGAGAGACAGAGACAGAGAGACAGAGAGAGAGACAGAGAGAGAGAGAGAGAGAGAGTGACAGAAAGAGAGAGACAGAGAGAAAGAGAGACAGAGAGAGAGAGAGACAGAGAGAGAGAGAGAGACAGAGAGAGAGAGAGAGAGACAGAGAGAGAGAGAGAGAGAGAGAGAGAGACAGACAGAGAGAGAGACAGAGAGCGAGAGACACAGAGAGAGAGAGACAGAGAGAGAGAGACAGAGAGAGAGAGGGAGGGGGAGAGAGAGAGAGAGAGAGAGCGAGAGAGAGAGAGAGAGAGAGACAGAGAGAGAGAGAGCAAGAGAGAGAGAAAGAGACAGAGAGAGAGAGACAGAGAGACAGAGAGAGAGACAGAGAGAGAGAGAGAGAGAGAGAGACAGAGAGAGAGACAGAGAGAGAGAGAGACAGACAGAGAGACAGACAGAGAGAGACAGACAGAGAGACAGACAGAGAGAGAGAGACAGAGAGAGAGACAGTGGTTGAGGTTATACTGTGTAACTCAACAGGGAAATCAGGACTTAAGTTCTCCAGTACAAGCGTTCGAGACGGGGTTTCACACTTACGTCTAGACTCTGGACCATCGCCTTCATATACACACCGTTTAAAGCGGAAAACAATTAGGGATAGGAAATACGGAATGAAAAAGGAAATTGCGTTCTTGTTTTTTTTTGTTTTTTGCTGTCAAACATTTTGTCCGGCAGTGCCGGACCCTGGAGAATGTTAACTCCAGAAGTCCAGGACGTAATCGCAGCTCATGCGATGCACTCATTAGCTGACAATAAAATAACACTACAAAGGAAAAAAACCTTCCACGCATTGTGAGAAGCGAAAGAATTACACGTGAATAATAACGCTTTGTGTTTTGTGTCCTTTAGTAACCTTTTTGTGCGACTCGGCAGCAAAGTTGTGTGTGTGTGTGTGTGTGTGTGTGTGTGTGTTTTTCCCCCCTGCAGCTTTTTCATCTTGTGTGCTGGGTATAAAAAGATGACAGTTCATTAGCTGTTCCTTTAACTTGGAGAAATATGCTCCATATATCCTCAACGTATTGAATAAATCATTCTCGCTGTCAGTTACAGGGACAACGAAGAACGCCTCATTTATATTCTTTATTATTGTCTTTCAGATCAACTGTGAAGTTAATCTTTTCTTAAGGAGACTCCAGAAAGATGGAAATTTAATTGAACTATAAATTAAGAATGAGTAGAAACACAAGAGTGTGTGTGGGTCTGTATATATGTATATGTATATATATATATATATAATAATTAAGGATGTATCGATACCATTTTTTAGACCCAGTGCGAATGTTTTAATGCACTGAGATGCACTGAGAACGGAATCAGTAAACTATTTAGCATTACTCGATCATTTGATTTAGCTCTGTTTGTGCAGGTTGCTGTTGTGTGCTGCTAGCTAGCGCGCGTCTCCTCATGCTGCGTTCACGATGTCTACAGTGTTTAAACAGTGTGTTTAACGGTGATAGTGTGCACAAGGTGCTGCGAAGGAATTGCACAGGAGTCGCGAACGGATGTACACTCGAACGCTCAGCCTGTGTCTCAGTGCTCGCAGAACTGAAGTGCTCGTGCGCGACAGTTTCTCTGGAGCCGATATGACGTAAGAAATCAGCACTTCGCTTCTCACGTCATCGCGTCAAGCTGTTGAGCTCGATTCCGTGGAGGTCTAAAATAATCAGACGTTTATTAACAGGAAAATAATCTAACGTCGACGCTAATAAGTCTGTCTTTTGTCGTGCCTGTTGTCCTCTGTTCGACAAAAGCGTTCTTGCTAGCAGAGAAGTGGTGCTGCGTTGTGGTTGTGAACTGATGTGAACTAGGTAGTGAATAATGCTGGGTTAGCAGTACTATTGCCCTGCAAGACACAATTTCAGTTATTTTGTATCGTTTCATTTTAACCCGATTCTTGAGTTGAACGCTGTCTCCATCTGCTGGTCAAAGTGAGTCATTACATGGTCTCGGGTTAGATTATAAAGATTCTGCACGAAAGAAAACGTTTAAAGCTTTGTGCTTTTACATATATCCTAGTAAAAAACAGAATATAATTCTGGTTAGTCTTTAATTGTTGCTCTTTTTTTTCTATTCTGTTTTTTGTTTTGTTTTGTTTTTGTATTTAACGCGATCCAAGCCAACAGATGGCGCAAGAGTAGTTCTGGATAATACAGCGACATTACTTTAGGTGTGTTCAAACAATACACCCTGCTCTGTCCTGCACACCGTTTGTTACTGTCATTTAATAGCATGCAGCAGGTTCCATCGTAGCTTAGTGTGGAAGTACATGGCACTAGTCGAATTTAGTCGAATTTACAAACGACTAAAAACACACAAGTGACATACTTTCACCGTACCCTTGAGTTAGAGCTTAAAACTTACACTGAGCTGCCATAGTGTCGTGTCTCGGGAAAACAAAACTAATTTGTGGTTAATGTAAGATTTAAAAAAGGGCGTTTAAACTTATAAACCCATTAAGTTTTCTTTGTATTTTGAGAGGAGAATTTCTTCATGGTATATGATCACTGGAACATATAAACAGGAGTGATGATACGACTAGAGACAGGCTGGTTAAATATCAGTCTACGTAGCGAGCTTCTTTCTAAGTGCAAAATGTCATCCAACTGAGAAATTGGCGAGAAAATACCCCACAGAATATTGTTCGGTTTATGATATATTACTATAGTTCACATGCGTTTGTAATTTTTTCATTGCTACACAACATTACAAGAAATGTTAGTTGATCTTCTACTATAAACTCATTTAATGCAGTGAAGTGATGTTTTATTTACTCTTGGGCGGTGTGAGACGCCATGCTGGCATGATGTTACGTACTGAACCCCCGGGAGTGAGGAGAAGTTTCTAAGTAGGAATTCTGAGTTGAGGGGAATTTTATTGGGGGGTTTTTTGTTTGTTTGTTTATTAATAGCCGGAGGTCAGAAATTCCAGTCAGGTTTTTTTTTTTTTTTTTTGGCATTCCCTCTATATAGCTTGTATATGTTGAAACGAAATGACGTTCTCCAGGACCACAGTACAACACGTAACAGTACACAAGACAAGGCAGAAAAGTGTGACACGAGTGCAGGACAGTAAGTACACAAACAATATACACAGGATAATATTGGGAGCAAAAAGTATTTGTGGTACTAGTTTTAGACTAACTTTAAGACTGACTTTAACCCCTGATTTACAGTGGAACTCTCCCTCAGCGGTGCGTCAGGTCTCATGTGCGCAGGAAGACTGCAGCAGCTGCAGATTTGAACACACCTACTGATCACAGAACAGTGCTCTGCGTTAAGAGGCCAAACTCATGGGGATATAAACAGGATTAATTACTACTTCTCTCCGGCATGTAACGCATTTCACTCCTTTCTCTTCGGTCAGAAGGTACGCCAGATTTCATTTCTATTTGAATGTAAACGAAGTGAATGGAAATAACCGCATCATTAGTGTTTAATGCGAGTCTGCTGTCTTTCCTGCAGGATCAGTACCTGAGCATTGCGATTAGTAAATCGACTTCTAACACTTCTAGCATATTAATTCTGAGGGGAAAAGAGTGAAAGCACGAACACAGAGACTATATCTTTAAATAACCAGTTAGCATAAATAAATAAATAAATATATAAACAAACAAACCGGCTAACATGAAGCTATCCTGCAAAGCTGATTAGTTTACAGTGAATCTGAATCAAATGACCTTTTTCACCTTGATATTAGATAAATGTCTTTTTACGGGTTGTTTTTTTTTTTTTAAGTGTTAACGTAAGATTTGTACTTTTTGTAATTATAAGTGAAGTCTTCAGTTCGTATTTACGCTTGTTATTCAACATAGCAGGCTAGCTAGCTGCGTTGCTAAAGTGAATCGGTTCCGTGACAGGAACCGAAACCAAACAGAAGCATCAGTTAAAATGGAATTCAGCGTTTTAAATGGCATTAAAAAAAAAGATCTTAAACACTGGGAGAGGAATAATTTGGCCTAAGAATAAGAATGGGAGAAATTAGCTTTAAAGATTCTTAAGCAGGCGGCTGTGATATGTGATTTGCGAACGAGTCGAGTCCTTGAGCCGGATCTTTTAAGCGAGTCGACTCGCACGTCTAAAGAGCCATACTATTTTTGCTGAAGATTTATCAGTACTTTAGGTTTATGATTAACTAAAGACGTTCAACAGAATACATTCTGATTGGTCAGAATGTCAGTGTTTATTAACCTTATATAAAAGCAGATCTGAAAGTAGATCACAGGTCTGTATTAATGCGTATTAATATGTTATTGTTTCTGAAGTAATTGCTTATTCTCACGGACGTGTACAGCGGACGCTCTTTATATTCATAAGTAAACGGATTAAAGGTGTGCGTAGTTGTTGGTAGGGTGATGTTTTGTGTATGGAGACATGTATTTATGTATTATTTATGGAAGGAGTCTCCAGTGTCAGTGCTTTCTAACAGTCAAAGCTGTAGTTTGAACTTTTCTGACATCTTCAGGACAGAGGAGTTTGCAGGAAGGCGTGTAACCCCTTTATATCCAGCCCTGAGCTGTGGTTTATTATTTATTTTTTTAATGTTTTTACTGCCTTAACTTGTATTTATTTGTGTCCGTGCAGTGTTTCTATCAGTCATGTGAATTCTCATCAACAGTTTGCACAGTTTTAATCACAGGATGTTCATCGTGTGATGGTCTGAAGCAACGCCGCGTCACGAGGATATGATTCTCACTTCCTGTTCTCCCTGCTCAGAAATGAATGAGTGTTTCTTTAACCTTTAACACATCTGTAGCTGATGAGACGGAGATGTGGGAATAGTCGATGTAAATGTAATGTCGGGAATAGAACACTTGGGGGCGTTGTAGGAAAACGTGCCGCATTCGATTGAAACTCGATTTGTATTTCATTAAAGAACACGTCGTATTTTTTATCCGTTTGTGTTTTAATGTTATGTTCTGATTCGAACTCTCGTCTCGGCTTCAGCTCCACACCATGGTGTCGTATAAGAGGCTGACCCCAGAGGAGGTCAACTTCTCCGGCGTGCCTTTACTGCAGTCTCATGATGATTCTCAGGACAGTGAGCTGAAGGTGGAAGATGCAGAGCGCCCTCTGCTGGCCCGGAGGCCTCAGTGCTCCGTCACTTCTGCCCTGTTGACCCTAGGAGGCTTTATCCTCGTAGTCCTCGGTGTCTGGTTACTAGGAACCGTGCTTTGGCTGCGTAGTACCGCTTCCATAGGAATCCACCGGCCTCCGTCACCCGGCAAAGACAACCGGACACGACCGGAATCCTGCTCCGTTATTCCAGAATCCTGGAGGTTCGACTGCTATCCGGAGAGAGGTGTTGTGGTGACTGAGGACATGTGTCACTCCAGAAACTGTTGCTTTGCACGTGCAGCCAGTGAGCAGAGCGGTGTCCCGTGGTGCTATTATCCAACAGATTTTCCATCGTATACGCTAGCGGCTATTAACGACACCGAGACGGGATCGATCGGGAAACTGGTCCGTACTCAGAAGACGTATTATCCTATGGATATTGAGGTGCTGAGGCTGGATGTGCTGTACGAGTCGAACAGCAGACTGCGTGTAAAAGTAAGAGCTTTGTTTTTATTTGCTTGCTTGCTAGCTTTGTTTTCGTCATCAGTTTGTTAGCTAACGCATTGCGTATGAGGAGAAACTCCGACGTTCTGCCCAATCTTGTGTTCTGGTTACATAGAAACCACAGTGACCATTACAAATAAGAAAACCCAATAGCGTGGACATCTTCGGTCCCACGCTCCTGATTAGAATGTTTGATTGTTTTAATGATCATCTCTGTTCCTCAGATAACAGATCCCGCACAGCAGAGGTTCGAGGTTCCTATAGATGTTCCTGTGGTGGAAAAACGAGCTCCGAATCCCTTGTACACAGTGGAGTTCTCCAAACAGCCGTTCGGGATCATCGTTAAGAGAACACAAACCGGAGCTGTGCTGTAAGTACGTGTGTGAGAGAGAAAGGTGAAAAGGAAAAAAACATTTACAAGTGAGGAGTAACTGAGATTTGTTTTGACTCAGTTAATGATGATGATGATGATGATGATGATGATAATAATGAGTCTTTAAATGTTAAATGGAGAAATGGCCTGTATTTACAAAATACTAACAGTTTATCAGGAGCTCACTGACTGCACTGTCGCTGACTGCACTGTCGCTGACTGCACTGTCGCTCACTGCACTGTTATTGACTGCACTGTTATTGACTGCACTGTCGCTCACTGCACTGTCGCTCACTGCACTGTCGCTGACTGCACTGTCGCTCACTGCACTGTTATTGACTGCACTGTTATTGACTGCACTGTCGCTCACTGCACTGTCGCTCACTGCACTGTCACTGACTGCACTGTCGCTCACTGCACTGTCGCTGACTGCACTGTTATTGACTGCACTGTTATTGACTGCACTGTTATTGACTGCACTGTTATTGACTGCACTGTCGCTCACTGCACTGTCGCTCACTGCACTGTTATTGACTGCACTGTCGCTCACTGCACTGTCGCTCACTGCACTGTTATTGACTGCACTGTCGCTGACTGCACTGTCGCTGACTGCACTGTCGCTCACTGCACTGTCGCTCACTGCACTGTCACTGACTGCACTGTTATTAAGTGCACTGTCGCTCACTGCACTGTCGCTCACTGCACTGTTATTGACCACTGTCGCTGACTGCACTGTCGCTGACTGCACTGTTATTGACTGCAATGTTATTGACTGCACTGTTATTGACTGCACTGTCGCTCACTGCACTGTTATTGACTGCACTGTCGCTCACTGCACTGTTATTGACTGCACTGTTATTGACTGCACTGTTATTGACTGCACTGTTATTGACTGCACTGTCGCTCACTGCACTGTTATTGACTGCACTGTCGCTCACTGCACTGTTATTGACTGCACTGTCGCTCACTGCACTGTTATTGACTGCACTGTCGCTCACTGCACTGTTATTGACTGCACTGTCGCTCACTGCACTGTTATTGACTGCATTGTCGCTCACTGCACTGTCGCTGACTGCACTGTTATTGACTGCACTGTTATTGACTGCATTGTCGCTGACTGCACTGTTGCTGACTGCACTGTTGCTGACTGCACTGTTGCTGACTGCACTGTTATTGACTGCACTGTTATTGACTGCACTGTTATTGACTGCACTGTTATTGACTGCACTGTCGCTCACTGCACTGTTATTGACTGCACTGTCGCTCACTGCACTGTTATTGACTGCACTGTCGCTGACTGCACTGTCGCTGACTGCACTGTCGCTGACTGCACTGTTATTGACTGCACTGTCGCTCACTGCACTGTTATTGACTGCATTGTCGCTCACTGCACTGTCGCTGACTGCACTGTCGCTGACTGCACTGTTATTGACTGCACTGTTATTGACTGCACTGTCGCTGACTGCACTGTTATTGACTGCACTGTCGCTGACTGCACTGTTGCTGACTGCACTGTTGCTGACTGCACTGTCGCTCACTGCACTGTTATTGACTGCACTGTTATTGACTGCACTGTTATTGACTGCACTGTCGCTCACTGCACTGTTATTGACTGCACTGTTATTGACTGCACTGTTATTGACTACACTGTCTCTGACTGCACTACTGGAGAATTCAGCAGCACTGTGTTAGAGTAATATAAAATAATATAATTACAGTTTAACTAAGTGCACTACTGTGTTACTCTATTGTTACTCTACTGTAACACTACTGTGTTACTCTGTCTTCATGCACAATGTGAATACTATACTATACCCTAGTATACTGTAATATACTACACTTAATATAGTGTACTATACTACACTACTAGACTATACTGTACTGTAATATGGTATGCTATACTAGACTACACTGTACTATGCTATATGTTGGCCCAAATTTTGCCTATTACCTGAAGACCCTTAACATAGAAACAGATACTCACATATTCAATTGGAGCAAGAAAAATAAGACACCAGCCGTGAGTGAGAAGAAGCAAGGGTCCAGGTTTATTCGTTCCGTTCCACCACACGAGATCCCCACAGTTTGAGACGCCCCAAAATGCGATCTAAAAAACCAGAGCTGAAGCTCTTCTATTTATACAGTTTTCTTAGGGTCAGGATGACCCAGACACCAATGTGTTTTAGAAAGGGCTTATCAACATTACCCTTCTGTTTTAGAAAGGGCTTATCAACATTACCAGTAGGTTTTAGAAAGGGCTTATCAAAATTACCAGTATGTTTTGAAAAGAGCCTTTTCCGAACACTATTAGGTTTGAAAGAGGTACGGGACACAACATTTCGGAGAGACCTTGGTCTCGCAGTTATCTCGCGGGTGCAGCGTGACTCAACTACCCTTTTATAAATGGCCCCTCTTGGTTCTCTTTTAAAAATTAAGGCCTTCGTCTGTATTACTCCTGACTTCTTCTCGTGAGACAAGACTCTTCCCCACCTCCAAGTATATTATGAATAAGTTTCTTTCACATTTTGCTGTATTTCTGGTTTATAATTCCCTTTCATATTTGCTCTACACTTCTGTTATATATATATATATATATATATTAGTTATAATGCTTGCAAGTGGTTTACTGTACTCCCTACTTCATAATGTCATTATATTATCCTTATAATATCTTAATACTCCTTTTATTATTCTTATAATGTTCTGTTTTCCTTCTGTATGTGTGTGCGTGTCTGTTAGTTGAGCGTCCACCTACGCTCTGAGGCCTGCCGCACTAATCAAATACATGTATGGTTTGCGCCTTGCTTATCTGTGTGTTGTGTCTTAGGTGAACATCTGTTCATACAGTCCACCAGCCCGGTGAATTCTCAATAAGATTACATATTACTCATACTAGGTCTCCCTCGTGTTTATTTCATGTCTATTTTATATACAACACTTCCCCCTCTGAGGCTTTAAAGCCTCACAGACTACACGAATATGTTGTTTTGACCCCTGACTCCTTTGATTACATGTTGATTAACTGTGTACCCCCTAAACAGTGTTAGTATGAGTGGCTAATACGAATATTGGATCTACACGTCCCTATCTTTCTCAACTGGGCCGGTCAGCCCTCAGATTTGTATTTGTCGGGACCGCGCAGTGTGTTGCTTCTCCCCAAAAATCAAATCTCGCACTCAGGGGTGGGCGAAAAAACCTCTACGGAGGAAGAATTCCCACCCTGACAGCACCGTTATACTTTTCTCGTGCCTGATTGCGTCACACTTCGTTGCACATCACGTCATATCACAAACGTTTTATAACAACTCAAATTGACCGTCTCTGTTGGCAGTATCTCTCTGTATGCTGGTTGTCTTCAGCCCAGGCACTTTACGTACGCTTGGGCCACCCTTGGGGAGAGGTTAGGCTAGCACTTACACCCAGGGCATGGCTCATCACATCGTCTTCTCATCCTGGCCTGCCATTGAATTGAGAGTGCTGCGGAAATGTCTCTTGAGGGCAGACCCCCCGTTGACGGCTTCGTACAGGACCTTCACGTGTCCCCTGCCTCACAGGTCGGGGGTCTCATGTCCTCGTAGTCAGTTGCTTCAGCCATTCTCTCGCTGCTCAAGGTGACCGCCACCCCCCGTTGAGGCGGTAACGCCTCACCCATAACAATGCACCCAGCTCTGTTCCTGTGAATAGATAGCTTCATACACAGCAGTTAGTTATCTCATATATGCTCTTGGTTCCATCTGCAGTTACTCCAGCGGCAGTCCTTCATAAGGAACAGACACAGACATGGGTCGACCCGTAAGCATTTCATGCGGTGTTGGAGACATATTTCTGTGTCAGCACAAAGTGCGTTAAACTTGAGATGGTATGCCAGATCTAGGAACTACCTCTCTGGTCAAAGAAAAAATGTAATCACTGTTCCAGCAGTCTTCTGATGGCACTGCCTCCCCCCATCTGCTAAACCTGTCTATCACCGAGCGCTTTAACGGCCTTTCTGGCATTGATCTGTGCCCTCTTGATACTGATTTTCCCTTTCTGACATTGTTTTGAGCACAAATATCACACTCCGATTATCATCCACTGTTGCCTGTTAGTACAGAGATCATCTTTCAGATGGAACGTCTAGAAACTTCACATTTGAGCTCGAGGAAATATGAATTTCGGCTAGGCAATCGTGAGCGTTCTCAGTGACTGGCTCCACAGAGTGAATTATACTATATTGTAATGTACTATACTGTACTCTGCTATCATATGAGCGTGTTGTACTTCTTGTCTTTAAGGCTGAACACGACTGTAGCTCCGCTCTTCTACGCGGATCAGTTTCTGCAGATGTCTACGTCCTTACCGTCGAATTTCGTTTACGGGCTCGGTGAACATCGCTCCAACCTGGTGCATGATGTGCAGTGGAGCACGTTCACCATGTGGGCTCGGGATGCAGCTCCGGAAGTGATTATCAGCTTTACTCTTCCAAACACACACACACACACTCTTACTATAAGTAATCGTGTGATATTTCAGGCTTCAGGATCTGGACCGGGTTTGTTATATTTCTGTTTCCTGCTCCTGTAGGAGTTGATCAACCTGTACGGTGTTCATCCATTTTATCTTCTCATGGAGACTGATGGACTGGCACATGGGTCTTTCCTGCTCAACAGCAATGCTATGGGTGAGACACACACACACACTCATTTTTATGATGTACATGCACGCACCACAGTGTAATTGTGTGTGTGTGTGTGTGTGTGTGTGTGTGTGTGTGTGTTAGACAGGGGTGTAATGTAAGTGCAATGTGTTGTAGGCATGGTAAGATCTACTAAACGAAAAGTGGCCTCTGGACTTTTATCGTTAGCGGTTTTATTGTTAACTACAGAATAAAAGCTGCAGCAGGATAGACAAGATTCTCCGTTATATCTTCTTTTCTCTCGGGTATTAACGCTCACTCGACCTCCGGAAACTTTCACTGCAGCGTAAAAACCATCCGAGTATCTCTGTCGTCCTTTTACACTCCTAAAAAAAAAACGTGTATTTTATATTTTCTGTATATTAAAGAGTGCAATTTCGACAGAAAAAAAAACACGCACACATCCCATGACCGCGTCGTTACATATCTATGGACTTTTATACAGCAGTCCAATAAAAGCTGCGGAAGATCCTTTGTTTAAAGATCGGGCGTTAAATGACAGCTCGCTGCTTCCTTTAAACATCTCCGTCACGTGTTCCTGTAACGGCTCCGACACGTGACGTGACCGTATAAGGTCGTTAATGTGATAAATGACTGCAGACTCTTCTGAGATTATTTTTTGGATCATAGAAATTTGAAATTTGCATTTTACACCACCACACCCAACAAAACAGCCACAGCCCCAGCCAACAGAAAGGGGAGAACAAAAAACAATAACGAACAAGCATTCAAAGAAAAACACACACACACACACACACACACACACAAAAAAAAAGGTAAGGTGATCAGTGATTAATGATTTAGTGTTAATTGTTATCTGAAAGGTTGAAATGTTTTTGTGTGTGTAATCGCGTTTCTTTAGACGTCGTCCTGCAGCCTGCTCCGGCTCTCACCTGGCGCACGATCGGCGGAATCCTGGACTTCTACGTTTTCCTCGGCCCGGATCCCAGCTCTGTGGTTTCTGAGTACCTGGAGGTCGTAGGTCAGTGAAGTGTTCACAACATGAGAACTACAAATATC
Source organism: Ictalurus furcatus (assembly GCF_023375685.1). Taxonomy (NCBI): domain Eukaryota; kingdom Metazoa; phylum Chordata; class Actinopteri; order Siluriformes; family Ictaluridae; genus Ictalurus; species Ictalurus furcatus. The sequence goes on from NC_071280.1 coordinate 356,895, forward strand.
AACCCACACACACACACATCAGGACAAGCGTTCCATTTATTTACTCGAAGAATCTTCTCCCATATCAAATACCTACAGCAGCTTTTCTGCCATGTGTATCTGGAATGTTCTTCAGACGGTGCACTGCGCTATTCCGAGCATGGTGTAGCCCTGTGCAGCGTTATTTTAGTACAGGTATAGAACGTTATACACACACACACAAGTCTTTAGGTCTGTCGTGATGTATATCCTCGTACGCCTGTACCTTCACGCGCATGTCTGGAGCGATTGCGGGGTCGATAAGACGCTTCATCGGTCCGTCCGTTTCCGTGTGTTGTAAACAGGAAGGCCTGCGATGCCGGTGTACTGGGCACTGGGTTATCATCTCTGTCGCTGGGGTTACGACTCCAGTAATAAAACCTGGGAGGTTGTGAGAGAAATGAGGAATTATGGGATGCCGCAGGTACACTGCACACTAACACTTCACTCCGTGTGTGTGTGTGTATGAGAAATGTAGTTAAAACTGTACAGAAAGAAGAGAATATTGTGTGTGTGTGTGTGTGTGTGTGTGTGTGTGTGTGTGTGTCAGGATGTGCAGTGGAATGATATTGACTACATGGACCGCGC